>NW_026571036.1:15048453-15259453 GCF_026225935.1 Boleophthalmus pectinirostris | reverse complement strand
TGTGTTTTTTTGACAAGCATTTGCAAAGTACACAAAATACACAAAATAAAACCTCTAAATGGAATCTCAACTTAAATTTCAAGTAAATAAAATGTTGAAAGTTATATTGATTTCTGTATTTATACGTGTTGATATTAGGGATGGGATGATACGCAATTTCTTCATCGGAAATTGCGTATCAACCCATCATCGCATAAATTGTGCTATTCAGTTCTCACAATTTTTTCTTATTTTATTTTCATGTTTTTGTTGTCATTCCAGCACTGCTAGAGATACTCACCAGCACTTGGGATAAAATCTCAATAATTTTCCTCATGTGTGCACAATCTTGCAATTTTGTGGCAAAAGATCTTGCCCCAACTCAAGCTGTTTTTGTTTAGTCCTATTTAAAACTATTTTCTAATGCTCAATATATTGTACTAAAAACAAGCATGAAGATCACAAATGAATGTAATAAAACAGACTTAACATGGGCCACCAATGGGTTCCAAGAGATGAGAAAATGACCCAAATCATTGTTATACTTTGTGAAAGCAGCGTGAAGTTAGTCATAGTAGTAATAGTAGCAGAAGCAGTGTGATGAACTGACTTACTTCGAGTACTGCTGATTATCTCGGTCGCAGCGGGTGTCCTTGTGCCTCTCCCAGTCCTTGCCGTGCTTACAGGTGGTCAGCAGGATAATATCGTCCCCGTTGTGGATGTGGTAAAGGGCGTTCCTGGTCTCGGAGCCGATCCCCGTGAGGTAGCGCTTCCCTTTAAAAACCAGCAGGTACTTCCTGGATGGCGGTGCGTCGCTCAGAGTCACATAGCCCACTGCCTCTCCCTTCAGCGGGTGCTCCTTTGGGAATAAAGGGATGGAGATATCAAAGTTGGGTCTGAAGTTGACCACATCGGCACTGGCCTTGGCTAGCATGGCCTGTCCCACCTCAAAGCCCAAATCCTCTGTGTAGTCCGGCCATGTGCCTGAGTACAAATTGAAAATGAGGTGGTTCTTGCCGTCGTTCCACATGGGTAAGCTCTGTATCCGAGTGCGAGCGTTTTGGACATACTGGCTGGAGAGCAGGTCCCGGTCCAGAGTGTCCACAGATGGGACGAAGAGACAGGCCTTGGAGGGGTCAGCGGTGTGGAAGCGTGACTCCTCGATGGCGGACAGGATCTTCTGGTAGGTCTCTGAGATCTCGTCCCCTCTCTGCGGGGGATAGATGTACACTTTAAAGCCTGACTGACAGCGGCTGTAGTCGAAGCAGGTCTCCATGCGGCAGCGCCTGTTCCTGTATATGTTGTCGCGGATGGCCCTGCGCTCGCGAGGAGACGTGTGCTGGTGCTGGAGCTGTGGGCTGTCCTCCTGCAACAAAATAAGTGACCATTTATTACTTATAGATGCACTGTCCACAAAATGAGATGGAACATGAGATTTTATCTACAAGAATGAGACAAAATGGCATTTTAACATTATTTTTTAAAAAGTTGTGCATTCCAGTTGACATATTTACTTTATTTAATATTTCCCTCTTCAGTGTGAAATCCAATCCAAACATAAAAAAACAAATCTCACAAGATCATTTTCAGTATGTGTGCACAATCCCATGGTAATTTTGTCTCGTGAGATCTTGTAGCACGAGATCTTACAGCAAAGTAAGATAATGTCATAAAGAATATAATGAGAAGCGCTGCGTGACTACATGTAAAGCTCAGTATTGTAGACAGGTGCTCTTTGGAGAGAGCTTCTTTTTAACTAGAAAGTATTTAAGTGGTTGTCTGTAAGGTAAAATCTCAAAAATATATATAGAGAAGTGTTTGTCCTTGTGCCATGATGAAGGCTGCATTGGCTGAAACACGTATGTTTTTAACCTGAGTGCCTGATTTTATCCTCTAGACAACCACACAGCTCCAGTCTATGGATTTCAGATTCAGATTTTTATATATTATAACTAAAGAAAGTGAACATCATATGTATAGTGTACATATACAAATACTTTACAACAAAACAGTATATTACATAGAAGCATGATTGATAAAAGAAGATTGTTTGATGAAGACAATTATATTACCACATAAAAATAAAAATGAACTTTTATGTTGTGATGTGAATGATTGGGGATGTAGACACGCACATCCAAAACTACTGAGCCTGCATGCTGTGTTCAAAAAGGCAAATCTGGAGAAAGAAATCTAATCCGCACAGCAATTTCCAACCTCCCATTTTTTAATATAAATAATACCACACGTGATGTATTGGGTCAGAGCCTTTCTTCAGACCTGCAGATCTACTTTCTTTCTCCAATTACTTCTCAATCACCTTCTCTTTCACCAGTGAAATGTCATAAATAACATATACAGTACCTCCTGCTCTCCCCCCTCCAGGTAGGGCTCCAGTGGCTCTGTGGTCCCAGTCCAGTGTCGGGGCAGTCGAGAGGGGTTTCGCTGGGGCAGAGGCTGGGGCCCGGGCAGAAACGCCTCCACGCTTTCCACTCCGCCTCGCTGATGGTAGGTGTACTCCTGATACTGCTGGTACTGGTGAGGATACTGGGGGAACTGGGAGAAGTGTCTGTTATAGCGGTACTGGTTTGGCTGGTTCTGGTGGTAATCCCCGACTTGCAGAGCCCACAGGTAAAGGAGGAAGAGAAGACCGGCCCCCACAGACACAAGCAGGTACCGCTTCTTGGCCTGCATGTGTGCTGCAGGCCAGGGGGGCTGGAGGTGGGTACAGGGACAGAGGGGAGCAGGAGCGAGGGGAGAAGGAGAGAGAGAAGACGACAGGAGGAAGAAGAGAGGAGACAGGACAAGGAGGCAGGAAGCAGTAGAGAGGAAACGAAGGGAGGACAGGGCAGACGCTCTAACCACAGCTCTGCATCTTGAGCATTGAAGTCACTAAAAACACAAATTATTTCAAGAAATTATTGACAATCTAAGAAAAATAGCATAACAGCAATTTTCAAACTAGTCATTTTCTTAGGATGCAGAATATTACTTGCAGGCATACATTTAATTCACAGTTGTTATGATTTTAATTAAAATGTGCATAACTAAAAACGCCAAGTCAGATTTGTCATTCATTGTCAGCTTTTGTGAAGGATAATAAAATTTCTGTAATTTTTAAATGCACTGAACATTGCAAACTCAACAGATACCTGCCAACAGTTAAGATTACAGTAAAAAAAAAAAAAAAAAAGGGTTAAAAAAGGGGGGGTCAGTTCAATATTTACTCTTTAGCAGCTTATTTATTTACTCTTACAAGTTAATGTTTCTTCATATAAACTATTGCTTTAAAAAAAATCACTGACCGTCACTGTTAAGGGAGAACACCTGTGGTCCCGGGACGCAGCAGTGGTTCCTCTGCTCTCCCCTCCCGCTGCAGGACTTCGCTATCTGGACGCACATCCTCCTCGTTTTCACCCCAAAAGTAGTCGCCTCTCGTCCACAAACGCGTTCAAACACTCCATGTGGGATTTTGGCAAGCTCTGCGCTGCCATCCCCCCTCGCCTCCAAGGCAAAAACTTTTACAACGAGGAAAAAACGTGAAACTTAAGTCCAAATCAGAACTGAACAGACAGAGCGCGACTCACTGATTAAGATCGCACGCTTTCATTTTCACTTTACGCGTTTATTAAATGCTACTTGGGCACCATTCTTCACTCAGTTGTCATCTCGCTTGCGAATCCGTACTAATAAAACCACAAGTTGCACTCCACATTTCCGCGAGGGCAAAACGAAATCCGTAGTTTGGAGAGTATCGCGCACGGAAAGCCACAGGCGCGTCTTAAATCAGCGACGCTTGACTCGCGTTTACGATCCAAGTCGATGTTCCAACACGGAGCTAAAGTGGATGTCCCGGACCGGCTCCTCCTCCGTGGTGACCCGTAGTGCGACCCATGGTGACCGACGGGAGCTTCCAGTTGAGTCCGGAGAGGAAACGCTCTAGTCCCGGGTTGGACGGACGCAGGCTGCGCCACTGTTCAGCATCCCCGGCTCAGACTGAAGAGGCAGGAGGCAGACAGGCAGCGGCGATGGCAGCGTGCACGTCAGATGGATACGAGAGATGGGAGATCAAGCAGAGGTGCTAGTGGTATAGTCTGTCAAGCTGAGAGAGAAAAATGTGAGGTAGCCTATAGGTCAAAATACACCCAGCAGACTACTTAGAAAACCACATAATTGGCATTCACAGCAACCGGAAAGATCTAGTAACACAATCAAGCCATGCTTAAGTGTACGGCCACAAACAGAAAGGAAGTTATTAAGTTTATAGCAGATCAACTAACATAGGAAACTAATGCAATCTCTTGTTCTCTTTTTGGCTACAAGGTATATTAGCTAGTGGTTTGCAGCAAGAAGGTTTTGGTCAAAATGGAGCGCAATCGGTCTGGACCTTGCGCAAATTTATGTTTAAGTTTTTTTGAAGTAGAGTTTGGAACCTCTAGGCAATGTTTTATGGTTACAATATAAAATAAAAACGCATTACCATATCTACAACACGTGTTTGTGCATGTTATACTCGCGCGTAAATTGCTCACCTGAGTTTGTGAGACATGCATACCATCCACCTATAGCGTCTCCTACTGGCAGTGGCATAATCTTTTTATTCTGGGAATTGTAATTGACAATTCAAACAGTGGTAGCTTGAGGATTTTTTTTATTCAGACATAAGATACATGTAGCCAGTAAATAGAGTTACAGGCAAATCTGTTATGACAAGCCACACAGCCCTGTTCTCAAATGTAATGTGTGATTTGTTTGGTCTTCTGTCAGCTGTATTTATTTATTTTCCAGACTTTTAATCATCATTAAAGGTATTAATGAGGTGATATCTGATGTGACGGATCAGCTGTGATGTTTGCCTTCTTTCCTGCACACACCCTCTCCTCTTGTCCCTGCAGCATTTTATATCAATGCCATCGACTGAATGAAATTAATCTGATCATGATTCAAATAGAAGTCATTATCTGAGAGAAATGAGAATGGCACAGAAAGAGGGGGCTGGGGTTCACAGATGTTAGGGATCCGCTTACAAAGAGCGATGACACGTGAAACACCGCCACCTACTGGTCTGTTTGTGTTCTTATATAGACTGGGATCACAAGTTGACAACAATATACAGGTATATGAAATGTACTGAAACTAAAACTTGAAGTTAGGTTGACAAGGAGGGCGAAATAGACATCACTACGTACATTAATTGAATATTTTTTGTAAGAGTCTATTTGAAATAATTGAATATAAGCAAGTGGCTCGTACTAATAAAGTTTTCAGAGGAAGTCATGTGAACAAAAATCCTTCTTTAACCTAAGTATAAGTTAGTAAGTTACCATCTAAATCATAGTTAGTTGGTTAATGTCTAAGGAAACAACTGTTATTTTTAATTTGAATTTAATCACGAATTCAAGACTTGTTATCATGTCTGTCATAGTGGTGATATTGTCCCATTGCTAGTTTAGATTTCTCACAGGACTTGATTGAAATCAGTGCAACATCTACTGAGAGGACTGAGGGATCAGAAATTATTCAAGTAGAGTTTGGTGAGATTTTACAAACTCTTATATCCAGATGTTGGCTGTGAGTGTAAATAATGTGGCATGCAGGTGACTCCCGGTGTTGTGCTGCTGGGTGCTGAGGGATGGGCCCGTGGGTGATGGCTTCATGGGCGATTAGAGGATGATAAATCTGAGGAGGTGCTTACAGAGGACAGTTCCACACCACTGCTCAGCTCTCACACTGACGGGGTTCTGTCTTCATCTGACACTGTAGAGAGATGAGAGTGGTTTACCTTTAAAATGAAAGTGAAACTAGGCTAGCATGAGAATATTCATTTCAAACAGATAGCATTTACATCTTTTTATTTGTAGTAAAATATATGGGTTTACACTGGCACTATGTAACTTTTCACCACAACTGGTCTCATATCCACATATTTGATTTGTAACTTGGATTTGAGATATATTTTGAACATAAATGAGAATTCATAGTATTTAACTAAATAATAAAATATCATAAGAATCACTTACAGTACAACAGTATTGCTAAAAAGAATGTTTGGAGTCTCTCTTTAGACCTCTTGAAAATATGGATGGGGGGCACTTTTACCAATTGACCTGTAAACCTCTATATGTCAAGTGTCTGTGACTTCAGTCCCACTGTCCATAAAGACTTTTGAACCAAAAGTGTAACATTAATGAGAGAAAAAAAACAGCCTAAGTGTCATAGTTGTTCAAGCATAGTTCAAGCACCAGCTGGACAGGAACAAAACTAGAATGAATACAAAAATATGCCTATACAAAACTTGTAAATTCTTGATTGTTGTATTTCAGTAAAACAATTGGACTCTCTCTAAAGATCTATTTAGAATGCTTGGTGTGGACTCATCTAAATGCTAACAGCACATTCAATTGGCATCATATGAAATCCTAACCGCACAGACATGGAAAATCAATGACTCTTATACTGGCTAGTGATTGTTTGTTTAATCAAATAACTCGGTAGGTCAAAACACACACATATACATTCACGCACACACACACACACACGCACACATAGCTGCTGCTGCTGCTGCTGCTGTCCCATTATATTCTACAGTCCAGTCCATATGCACGGGGTTTAAAGGCTGTCGTGTGCAATTTTCAAACTAACCACATTTTGTACCATCTGGTGGCTCTGCAGATATCACAGTACTTATTATCCATACGGGGATGTGAGCAGGGGGCCAGGGGAGCTAAAAGCACACTACACCACACTGCACACTCACATGGATCAATGGGAAGCCCTTTTCAAATTGGACCTGGTTTTGATGCTAACAGTTGCAAAATACAGCCTTTCAAAAATGTTACCAGTTAGCAAAAGAAATAGCATCTAAAAGTCAAATTTTAAAGTGCACGATTTATCTTTTCTAATATTCCACAGTGTGACATTAAACTATCTCCTTGGAGACAAGGAGGTGGCCCCACTAGATTTTGTAACAACTAAATAAAATCATAATGCTAAAGAGGTAAGTTTAATGCCATACTAGAACATTCCAGGCAAAGCAATATCATCTCCATGGAGACAGCAGAAAAAATTTACATATTGCATCTATCAATTAAGATGGGTTCAATTGCAGCTGTTCTGCACTTATGACCTCTCTTAGTAAGACCAAACACCCAGTCATTTAAACATGTTTATCCAGACAAAGTCAAGGGAAGGTTGTTGATTGTAACACACTTTCACTGTTAAACTTTATGTATAGCCATAAAGTTTAACAGTGAAAATGTGTTAAAATTTTTAATTTTATGTTCTATTTAAAGGTGCACTAAGTCACTTTCCTGGTGGAGGGTCCCCCATCTGCTTGCCTCCTTGGTGATGTCATTACTTTCCTTGTAATGTTCTAGCCAGGTTGGCACCACCTAGTGCCGCCACTCAATTTCATTTCTCTCCAGAAATTTGGTCAGGAATTGGAATACACTAGACGGTTTGCAAGAATCCCGGAAGTGCGAGTCTGGGCACCAGCCAATCAGCAAAGAGCCATACATTCTGTGTTGGCAATGATTCCTGAGATCGAGGATTTAAAGCCGGAACAAAGAGAATGTTTGTTGACTTTTATCAAGGGGAAAGATGTTATTGCCCTTCTTTCTATAGGATTTGGTAAAAGCTTAATATACCAGTCAGCCACATTAGCAGCGCATTACATTCGTCACGACCAAATAGCAGCAATTGGTTAAATCAAAAAAGTACCCGTCTGCCATTGAGTGAACAAATCTTAATGCTGGAAGGTCAGACAGTTTCCATGAAGTGAAACCGGCTGATGAATCAGGCTTGTAATGTTCTAGAGTGTGGTTTTAAATTCATCCAATTCATGAAGAGAAGCTTACTTACAGTAACAATGTATTTTTCAAGTTTCTTTTTGACTAAATACAAGGTGGATTCATTGCTGTGATGCTTGCTATACTGCGGAACATTACAGACAAAGCAGGCTGATAGCAAAAACTAACAGAAAAAGTTTTATAGTGCACTTTCAAAATTGGTCCCAGAACCAGAACATTAATAAAACCATAAATCAGAACTTGATCATTCACAAATAAATATGTCTATTGCCATTTTCCATTTGCATTCAAACCAAACACCATTACCTTTAAAGAAAAACACTTGCAGATGAGTCATTGTATACTGAAGCACTGAGCCCCCTGTCACTCCTCACTTTGTGTGGCCCATGTGAGTCTAATAGAAGTGCCTAAAAGGGCCCGGCCACTGACAGTAATGGTGCATATACACTGTTAACACTGCTTTGACGACCATTACTCTCACAAACTGCAGTATTCAAAGACATACACCCAGAGACACAGTAATCACACGCTGTCGCCCGCTCCAGCCATCTGCAGACAGGAGCTAAAGACAAGTGTGACAAAAGATGACTCAACGGACAGTCACATCTGAGCAGTGAAAAGAAACTTGGCCACCACCTTTTAGTTGTGCTTTTGGTGAGCGGCATGGATATAATTTTCTCTTTCAAACTGTTTTCATGTCCAAGACAAGATACAAAGTGCTCTGACAGAGAGTAAACAACTAAAGTGTCTATTAGACTGTATGTAGTCTATACACCATATTCTTAACTAGCACTCCCTGAGTGGTGCTACAAATGTAATTATTTATTAAAATGTAAAGCTATTGTAACCATGGGAAGAAGTTTATACTATAACTGACTTTTTTTTCTTTGTTGGTTTAGGGTCGCTGTGTTGTGCTTGTGTTATTGCATTAAACTTATGTTTGCATTTTTTCAGTTGCAGGTGTTTTCATCCATCCATCCATTTTTTTCTGCTTTATCTGGGGTCAAGTTGAGGGGGTAGCAGTCTAAGCAGGGACTTCCAGACTTCCTCATTCCAAGCACTTCATCCATCTCCTTCAGGAGACTCCAAGGTCTGCCCAGGCCAGCCAAGAGACATTGTTCCTCCAGTGTCCTGGATCTTCCTTGAGGCCTCCTTTCGGTGGGACATGCCCAGAACACCTTTCCAGGGAGGTGTCCTTGAGGCATCCAGAACAGATTCCTAAGCCACCTCAGATGGCTTCTCTTGACGTGGAGGAGCAGCAGCTCTAAGCCAAGCTCCTCTTGTGTGACCAAGAGCTTCACTCTGTCTCTAAGGAAGCACTCAGCCACTCCGCAGAGGAATCTCATTTCGACCGCTTGTAATTGTGATATTGTTCTTTCATTCATTACCCAAAGCTCATGACCAAAGGTGAGAGTAGGAATGTAGACTGAGTGGTAAATCGAGAGCTTTGCCTTTGGACTCCCCTCTGCAGACGCTGCACCGATCCACCTGTCATTCTCCATGTTTCCCTCTCTCATGAACAAGACCCTGAGATATTTGAACTCCTCCACTTGAGTCAGGAACTCCACCCACCCGCAGAGGGCAAGCCACCTTTTTTCCGGTCAAAAACCATGACCTCGGATTTGAAGGCGCTGATCTTCATCCCAGCCACTTCACACTCAGCTGCAAACTGCCCCAGTTCCTGTTGCCTGTCCCGGTTCTATGAAGCCATCAGGAAAACATCATCTGCAAACAGCAGAGATGAGATCCTGCGGTCCTCAAACCAGAAAAACATGCATTTTTACAGTGAACGGGCTTGCCTCTCCACAGATCTGACTTATAATTTGTGCATTACAATGACTGTAGTTGAATTTCATATGGTGGAACGTTCTAGACAAATAATAACATCTACATGGAGACAAAACCTTTACCAGAAAAGTTACATAGTGCACATTTAAAGATTTGTAAACAATCAGATTTGATAAACACCAATCTTTCATTTGACTTATTTGCTTTAAAAAAAATCTTAATGTTTTCCTGTTTTCCTGCCTTTGCCATGCACCTTGGTTACGATATATTCCAGTTCCTAATTTTATATCAATGAGATGAATGAGAATCTTAGGCACAAAAATCAGACATAGGTGTACTTGTGTATGAAGTATAATAACTTTTGTTTTCATTTCATTTTGTTCTCATCGACTGGATCCACAAAGTACAGTGCGAGTCCAATGCATTTCTCCCCTTCACCCTGCCAATGTGTCTGCCACACAAATGGATTTTTCATGTCACCCCCCGTCTCTGTGCATGTGTGTGTGTGTGAGTGCATGAGGTGTGTGCACGTAGAAGGGCTAACAAACATTTTAGAGGAGGATCGATATAAGTTTGAGCGGTGCGGACCCTGGATGACCCCTCTCCTCTCTCCCTCCCTGCCTCAGACCAGGACAGCGACCTTTAGGGTGAACTGCGAAATGCCACAGGATGCTTGTATAATGTCGAAGCTTGGCAGAAAGAGGGGGCGTCGTCATGGAGACCGCATAAGTTTTGGGGAGAGTATCAGAGTTGAGTGTATCCATTAGCATTTAACCCCGTGTGTCCTGGTGGGATGAGCGAGGAGAGGGCTTTGGCACCACACTTGAGACCATTTATATCTCAAACAAAATGTGGTGTAAGCAAATAGGCCTATAGAGTGATACTTGGATAGGTTCAGTTTTCTTAACATTTTCCATTAAAGGTCCTATATTACGCAAAATTTACTCCTGTGAGCTTTAAGCCATGTTAGGATGTTGTTACATCCTCAAAAACAGACCTGGAGTTGTGTTTTGTTTCATTCACATGTCTAAGTAATCCTTTATTTTCAGTCTGTCTACATCTCCAAAGCTCAAAATGTTCAGTTCTACCTTGTGATGTCATATAGTGGTAGTTTTCAAGTTAACAGCTATACCTTTTACCTTTTATTCAGTAGATATTTGCAATTCCAGAGCTGAAATCATTCAGATGAGTCTAGAAAACACAGTGGAGTGCTTGTTTTACCACCTGACATTTGTGTTTGAGAGAAGACCTCAGCCTAAACATGCAGGGTTGTGTGTTGTGAATATGCTACTTTTTCCTCTTAAAATGCCTTGACAAGACTTAATTCAAAGAACTAAGATTTAAAAGTGCTTTTTAGTGCTATTTTTTCATGTAGTTTGCACCAAAATGGAGCAAAGGATCATAGTCGATGTAAATCCCTCTGTTTTTTAGCTATTGCTGCACCAAAACAATGAATTTAAGCAAAGAAAGAAGCCCACAATATTACTGAGAGACTTTTGGTAATACAATATCACGATATTTTGGTTATTGCTACACCCCTAGTGTTAACAAAACAAAACACAGCTCCAGGTATGTTTGCGATGAGGAAACAACATTATAACATGGATCAGAAAGATTTGCAATAAGGGTGCTTTAAGGGAAAAGTGCAAATCCGTAAATATATTCAACCATTTTAGTACAAACTTTACTTTCAGATAAACTCATATGCTGTTTGTTGTTATTTGGATGTTGTCTGATATCTGTAATGTTCTTAGCACACTGCTTATTGAAGTCGATGAAACCAGCTTGCATTTACCGGACAGTGGCACATATCTCCAGAGCTACACCAGTCCCTCCCATGGTGCACCTGCCTCACATGAAAGACGCACAATTTTAAGCCTGTTGTGAGAGAAAATGTCCGACCCCCCTCCACCCTTCCTCCTCTTCTTCTGTCTGTTTATCCAGCGGTACACGGACAGACAAAGAAATCATCAAACCAACAATAATATCCTCCCAATAATACCACGCGCGGCGGAGGCACATAAAAGAAAAGTTATGTTACCGACGGAAACCACGAGGATGCACCAAACAATTTTGATTTTTTTTTTCAACATGCTCTTATCACTCTTGAGTTCTATCTCCGCTCAGCACGCTGTAAAAAAATGACATAGTGCCGAAATGAATCTTTACACAGGAGTCATCTATGTTTGTGTCGCCTTGTTCCACTGGTCAAATAGGATTCCCCTTTATTTGGCACAACATAATAAGTTTCATGTGAGATAAGAGCACAGCGGCCTTATGGGTAGGAGGAGGGGACCAGAGACATCTGTTAAAGCTGGGTGGACACAATATATAGTTCTTACAGGGCTGGTTGAGAAGATGGTTTTGGTTAATATGGAGAGGCCCTATTGTGACTAAAGGGTCAGTCATATGACGCTAGATGATACTATAATGTAGTTCTTTCAAACATTCGTGCATGTGTTGGTTATCTTTCTATAAACCTATAACACTTCCCCCCACATGCCCCATGTTCTTATCTCGTCGATTCCACCTACACCAGGAAACACTGACCAATCTGGAAGCATTTTCTGATCCATTGTGTTTGTTATTTTAATTTGTTTACAGTGCTCCAAACTTCTAGCCAGGCTGGTGTCACCTAGTGCCTCCATTCAATTTCATTTCTCTCCAACGACTAAGTCAGGAATCAGAATACACTAGATGATTTGCAAGAAGCTCGGAAGTTGAAGACCGGCCAGTCAGCGAAGCTGTGAAGCCATGACATCAAACTCAAGCGCCTGTCTGGGTCCCTTTCGTGGTACAGCACAACAGAAAACAAAGCGGTCGAGATGGATTTAGACGAAGCCATACATTCTGTGTTGGCAACAGTTCCCGAGATCGAGGATTTAAAGCCGGAACAAAGAGAATGTTTGGTGAATTTTATCAAGGGGAAAGGTGTTATTGCCCTTCTTTCTATTTGGGAAAAGTTTAACATACCAGTTACCCCTGTTAACAGTTACGTCATGACCAAATAGCAGCGATTGGTTAAATAAAAAAAGTACCCGCCTACTGTCGAGCAAATGAATCCTAATGCTGCAAGGTCAGATGGTTTCCACAAAGTGAAACTGGCTGATGACTACCAAACTTCTTCCTTATGGTCCTAATTATTCACTGCTAATGACTTTATAAGCACTTTTTACTAGAGGTCTTGCTATAATTTTGCAATAATGCTAACAAAAACTAGCATGCTAACAGCACACCAGCATTGATTACAGAAGATAAAAATAGTTTATAATAGATTGGTTTTCCCTTCACATCACAACATTAGAATATCTTTAGTTTAAAACTGAGCTGCAGGACAAATCAGAAATCTATGGTAGAACTGGCTGTAATGGCTGATTATTGTGGGTTTACTGTTAATATCTCTTTAATTAGTGGGTCTATCCTGAAAGGCTGTCGATTTCTCTGCCAGCATAATAAAGGAAAAGACTTTTGTTACAGCAGATGAAAAAGTGTTAAACCATGAGATTATTATGCCAATTTTGTAGGTCCCCTGCCCTCCATCTGAATTTATGAAGTCATCAAATCCACATCAGTCAGAAAAGCTGTTTCATAACTCTGTAAAATATTCAGTAATATATTGTACAGAGTGTATTTGATTTGTAAATAGTCATAATTAGTATACTGTACTGTATACTGCGCTCAAATGCATGAACATAATGACACACTCCCTTCATAATGCAGGCTTCCCTCTTTGAAATACATTACCTCTCAATGATAATTCATAGACTCACAGAAAATATATGGAGATGTCATTCTTTCACAGGCACATAAATATTTGACACACTGGTTAGGCACTGACGCGTTGCTAGCAGCACAATAAATCAAAAGTGTATTAGCATTTAACAGAACTGGGAGCAGGAGTTTCTTCATCTGGAGCTTTTAACAGAATATTCAAACATTAGTAAGCCAGATGACAGAAGGCAGAGTGTGAAGAGAAGTGGGTAATTGAAATGCCAAAACTCAAGATGGCCGCTTCATATTAACAAGGATTTACAGGCTGCATCACAACTTATTAATGCTGAAAATGTTTTATGAGAAAGCCACGAGATGGAACAGTTATAATCTATTTCTGAAAAGTGTTTAACACAAAGAATTAGCATGGTAAGTTTATGTGAGATGAAAAATACAGATACAGCTGTTTTTGAGATACAGTATGACTGCTTTTAAGACGACTTTAAGATCCTCTTGTGAGCTTTAAGTCATGTTATTTTGCACACACTGAGCACACAATAAACACACTCAGGTATGTTTGTGATGAGGAAACAATATTACAACATAACTCAGAAAATAGTGGACCCTTTATTGAGTTGCAGATGGTTTCTTGCTGGGCCACATCTTCATAGATCTGACATGTGACTTGGCCTGGGGTGCTTGACTCTCCAGAAAAGTTACACAGTGCGTCTTTAATATCTAATATCAGTGCAAGTAAGCAAAGTTTTTCACATAACAAAGATATAATTTCGTATAAGCGTATGAATATTACTCTGAAGCACCGTGGCTCCTCCTGCCGAGCTGCTGTAAATGAGTTTGTTATGGAGTAATGAACAGGGCCGTGACTTGATGGCCTCAGCGTGCCATTAATGACATGAATCACATTTTTTACACAGCAAACCTTCGAACAGAGAACCATAGATAACCTGGAATATAAAACGCAGCGTGGAGTCTCTGATGAGGTTCAATTAACGGTGAGGACGACTTGGGGAAGATGATATAGAAAATGTAGCGTTCTGTTTGAAAAGTTGAACCAGAGTTTGAAGCAGTTGTCCTGACGATGACCCCTTTTAAAATTATTGTGTGAAAGGAGATTAACAGCACTTGCCACATCTGAGCTGACCTGGTCTCAAAGGCTTTGACTGCAGAAAGATCTACAGATGTTTTTCATTTATTTGTTTTACTTTAGCCACAAAAACCTACATCAGTAAAAAATCTGCACAAATCTGAATCAAAATCATTGCATTTGAAGCCTTATAAGACCTCAAAGTATGTGTGAAATACTTTTACTTTTCACTCTAAGTACAGTACAGCAACTGGTACTTAAATACATTTACTTTAGTAGATGTTAATGTGATACTTTTACTTTTCTTCAGTTTTTCTTGGCTCCAATAGCTTTAATTTACTTAGGCAACAAAATTAAGTACTTCTTCCACCACTGTAGAAAAATAACCAAAATAACAGGTTCACATTACTTATATGTGAAAGCCATGTATGTGAAATCAAAGAGCAAAGCTGTAGGTTATGTGATTACCTGATAAGTAGAGGTTGGGTTAAATCATTAGGCAACCCTTCAGAGATAGTTGGTGAGGAGCTCGGGATAGAGATGCTGCTCCATCACTGTGAATGACATTAGTTATGGCTCAAGCACCATTGAAAAGCATTCAGTACCACCTTGACTTTCATTTAAATTTTTAAGTTTTAAGATTTATGAGTTTGTTAAGTTTGGTTTAAGAGGATAGCTTAAAGGTCCAAAGAGAACGCTCCCAGTACACATAAAGGCTTGTATGGATCCTAGGACCCCAGACATGAAGAAAAGAAGCTGGGAAGATGAAAACGTAGATGAAGAATTTCAAGAGGCTTTGTCTGGGGAAGCCTTCTATAGACTACCCAGTCCTCAGGCCAAAAAAAACCCAACATGATGAAGATGAGACCCATGTGGAGCCTGGAACCACAAATTATAAGAGGAGCTGCGACGATGATGATGACAAAGAATTGTTGAGGACCAAAATGTTTGTGGGATCCAGCCCTCCAAAAAAAACAGGCCAAAAAATGTAGCTACAATGAAAAACCTAAAGGCCTGTGTGGAGTCAAATAACAGTTTGGACCATCAGACCTCCACCACTGAAGAGGAAGAGCCACAGTCAGGGGCATCTACAGGCATCTTTCAGCACAATAGCCCAGCACAGACTGGTTTCTGTATTGAAGTAATTACAGCATTCAGTGGGCAGGGTAGCCACATAGAACATTGCAGTAGTATTATACATTAAAGGTGCATTGTGTAGCATTTGTGGTGGAGCGTTCATCAAATGCTTATCTCCACAGAAATGTTGAATTTGATTTGTCTGGAATGTTTCATTGCTATTAAATCTTTTTATCTTCATGGAAACCAAACCACCAGAGCAAGTTAAAGGTCAGATCTGTGGAAAGGCAACCCACTCATAGTCAGAATGTCGAATTGAATAAATTTAAAGTAGAGCTGCTTAATATCATACTGTGGAACAATTTAGGCAGAACAATGGCACAGAAACAAGAATGCACCTTTAAATATTTATACGTGACATGACAGTCTGTGACTTCTGTTTCTTGTATTTTCTAACTTTTTGTTTTCTACATTTCTTCATAAACTGCCATTGAACTAACTCAAAACTATGATACATATTCACCACAAGTAGCTACTATCCCACCAGAGCAGGTAATAATTAAAAAAGTGTATTTATCTGTTCAATGCACTTTAATTCTCCAGCCCTAACACAATATTAGCGAAGCATATGACAGCAGCAGGAGGGAGCCTATTTCCTTGGTTCCACTTTTCACTCCACTGGCCCAGTCCGGCACAGACAAATCTAGTGCCTGAGTCCACTGATGTGCGCGGAAATAGATGGGCCGTTTGTTGACAAAAGCCATTTCCGCACCCCCAGGTAATAAAGTCCCGGGGCAGTGCTGTGCTGCTGGCAGGAGCAGGTTCAGAGCCAGTGCGCCCCTCCCCTGCCCCCACCCGGTCCTCCTGCTCGTGTCACTCGTTTGTCTTGACAAATCGGTGCGTTCAGGAGCAGACGGTAATGGTGATCGGGCCACTGCACACACTCTAATGCACTGTATGGCCGCGCAGACAAGGGACACCTGCTAAAGCTATAGGAGGCCCAAGGGACTTTGGTAATTGTTGCCGTACATATGTGATAAAATAGTAAAATATTTCTAAGCATATGGATTTTGAACAAAACCAACTGGACCAAACTGGCTCAGTCAATGGAGACTGAATTCAGTCAGTTCTTGTCAGTCTGTGACCAAAATAGTTAATAATAGTGGTGGTAGTAGCCTATTAGTAGTGGTCAGAAAGCAACTGAATACATTCACCGAAAATACATATTCAGGATACTAAATTTGAGCAATTGTATTCTGGTACAGTAATGCTCAGATTAGTTACTTTCCTTAAATCAAAGGGATACATTTCAGGAGGTATTAGATCACAAAATTTAGGCTTCAGATAGCACAGAATTAGCAAAAAAAAAAAGAAAAAAGAAAACACATTTCTTGTGGTGAGTGCATGTTCAATTTGTCTTCCAATCTGGGAGAGGAAATGTGAAAACAAATGGTGAAACAAACAAAGCTGTTTTTAATTCTATGTTGAGTTTTTACACTCAAATTTAAATGCAACTTGATGTATACAGTACAACACAATTACAAGTGCAAGTACAATTGTTTCCCAAATACTGGGTCACAACCCTCAGGTGGGTCACAAGAGATTTTTTGGGGGGTCGCCTTGTCAAAATCTGCATGTGCATCTGCATTATACAATTCTTACACATGTTGAAATATTAAGACATGTTTTGTATAATTTCTAATCTTTTTGTAATTATTTTATTCACTATTTTGTTCCAAGATTGCTGTTTCAATTGAATGTTGAAAACAAAAAGAAACGGGCTAAATTTTATGTCCAAATAGGCGACTTCTGTATCTCTTTTATTGCTGGTTCAATTACTGCTTTTCATTGTTTAAAACTTGAGTAATACTAATTGTTCAGAGAGCCACAATCACTCAGTCAACAATAAAATATCCTCATTAATGTTCAATAATGGACAAATCCACCTTTATTTTGTAATTTAAAAATAATGTCTATTGACTTGGGTCGCAAAGGTTTGTCACTTTTAAAATGTGTGTCCCCAGAAATAAAGTTTGGGAACCACTGCAATACAGTACAGTACTGATTCAACCATACTGAAATATGCTACAAAATACATTTTAATGCAAGTATTCAGTATTCTTTAATTAAATACATTTTCAAATTATTCTTCCCATCACTGGTAGTGATATAATAATAGTAGCAGTGATATAATAGTGATGTACCAAGAACCACAGTGGGGCAGCAGGGATTCCAATGCAAACTGTCATGTCCTTAGAGTGTTGGTGACTTTGTCAGTCTATCCCAGGGCAGCTGTGGCTACAATAGTATCTTACAACTACTGAGTATGGAATGAATGAATAATGCATGAAAATGTAAAGCAATTTTGAGCATCTGGAAACGTGCTATATAAGACTAATGTATTATTTATTACAAGGGGTAGTATTTCTTCTCTCCTTCAGTACAGTTTGCCATCTCGCAGTACTTTTATTTGATTACAAAGGGTATCTTCCACATCAACTTCACAAAACCATGAAGCTAGTACTCACAAATACACACTTGTATATCAAACAACTTCTGGCAGAACAGAAATTTCGTCACGGTGCCTCGAACATCAAGAGCAAATAAATATTTCAATAAAAACTTGAAATTGCCTTATGCTTGTGGTGGCTGTACAGTTGGTTACCCAGACAGCGCATGATAAAGTCAGTTTATAAGCCAGCACAGACTCACAGAAAATACCAAATGTGATGTTATGTTTGGATACACAGATGATGAGATGTTATAAAAGGGTGTATGTACAGGGATAGGTGGAGGTATGAGGGCGCAGAGGGGAGGTAAACATGGGCACGCTGTGGAGAGGCCTCGGAGAACAGCATGGAGTCTGTCTCATCAGTTATTACTCAGTATACAAAAACAAGTCCTCACTTTGAAAACCTAATCCCAGGTGAGTACAAACAAAGGACTATGTTTGAAATTGTTATATAAAGGCAATAAGTGCAGCCGTATAGTGTAGCAGTATCGAGTGAGAGGAGGATGGAGTGTGAGACTGACAGGCGGATCGGTGCATCATCGGCAGTGATGCAGTCGCTCTATCGGACCGTTGTGGTGAAGAGGGAGCTGAGCCAAAAGGCAAAGCTCTCGATTTACCGGTTAATGTATGTTCCTCCCCTCACCTATGGCCATGAGCTCTGGGTAATGACCGAAAGGACAAGCTCATGGATACAAGCAGTTTCCTCTGCAGAGTGGCCGGGTGATCCCTTAGAGATAAGATGAGGAACTCAGTCACACGGGAGGGGCTCGGAGTAGAGCCGCTGCTCCTCCACGTCGAGAGGAGTTAGCTGAGGTGGCTCAGGCATCTGTTCTGGATGCTTCCTGGACGTCTCTCTGGAGAGGTGTTCCGGGCATGTCCCACTCGAAGGAGGCCCCGAGGAAGACACAGGACACACTGGAGGAACTATGTCTCTCGGCTGGCCTGGGAATACCTCGGGGTCCCCCTTGAGGACCTGGAGGAAGGGTCTGGGGTGAAGGAAGTCTGGGAGTCTCTGCTTAGACTGCTCCCATGACCTGGTCCAGGATAAGTGGAAGAAAATGGATGGATGGAGTAGTGGTTTCCTTTTCTATTAGGTTTCCTATTATTGTTTTAGTAGTAGTAGTAGTAGTAGTTAAATAGTAATATGGATCTTATCAAGGAGGGATGGAGTAATCTTTTCACTGAAGTATACATTTGGCTTTGGAAAATATCACTACAGAAAGAGTATACTGCAACCTTTTGGAAAAGTATACCTGGATACACTGAATTTGTAGCTATCAATTATTCATCTTGTTAACTTGAAGAAAGAATCCAAATTTTCTACAAGTTAAGACTAAGCTACATTTCAGATATTTATTTACTGTTTAAAGGCCCCATATTACACAAAATTTACTCTTGTGAGCTTTAACCCATGTTATAATGTTGTACCTTATCAAAAACAGACCTGGAGTTGTGTTTTGTTTCATTCACACGTTTGAATAACCTTTTTATTATTTGTCTGTTTACATTTCAAAAGCTCCAATTGCTGCTCCACCATGTGATGTGTGTACGAAGTGCTTTCAAGTTAACAGCTCCATTTACCATTAGTTCAGTAGAGAGCTGAAATCATACAAGTGATTCAACCTCAGGTATGTTCTTGAGGAGGAAGCAACATTATAACATAGATTAGTGAAAAGCGTAATATGGGCCCTTTAATCATATTTGCCTGTATCATACACGACTCCACGCATTTGTAGACTTGTGGCGGTCACTGCTCTCATTAGGATTTCCTTTGGCATTTTTCATCCACTCCTTCACTCCATCAGTAAAGGTGGATTTATGTGTGTGCTGACTCAGCCCCCTCCCTCCCAAATCAAATGTCACCCCATCTCCGCACGCATTAATCACACACACACGCACACACGCCCCGCACACAGACCGGCCAATAGGAGCACACAAAGCCAAAGGTTACGCGTCACTACACCGCTTTAAACAAATGTAAACAAGCCTCAGGAATGTCTTATAAAGTTGTAGTGGAGATTAGCATGCAAATGCCGTTCTGTCTACAAGCTACTCTTTTTAATCACAAACTTGCTCGTACAATGACGACTTTTAGGCCAAAATGAAGAAATTTCTATGTTGATTATGCATGAGAGAAGACAAAAAAGTAATGATAAACAACTGAACAGAAGAATGAGAGAAACTGTTCCAAGATTTCATTTTAGTAACAGAAAATCACATGGGAAGTATAACTCACAAAATTTTAACAGAAAGGTTAAAGACATAAAACGCATCTTTGGAATTTCAGGACCACTTTTTTTTTTAAATCTGTGCAACAACATTCAGTTCTTTTGTATATTAAAATAGGCAATAATATACATAAAAGATAATGTTAAAGGTGCACTGCACAACTCTTCTGGTGGTTTTGACTCCATGGAGTCCATGGAACCTTTGCCTGGAATGTTCCATGGTATGACATTAAAAGTACCATTCTGGCATTTATTCATTACAGGTGTTTCTATTGCTCAAAATACAATTACTTCTGTGACTAGGGGTGACTCTCCACAGATCTGAACTGTAAAGTATAGTGCTGTTAACTGCTTGTCTCCCTTCTGAGAAATACGTTTAATCTATACTGTGGAACATTCTAGACAAATCAATCAACATTTCCATGGAGACAAACAGGTGGTTGACCCTCCACTAGAAATATTATGCAGTGCACCTTTAAATATTTGAATATGTTTAAGGACAACTTTCTATTGTCTTGAAGCATTTTTCAGGCCAACAGTAAAAAAAAAAATCTGAATGAATTTGGACAATAATTTTGTAATAAATAAATAAATGAATAAATATGATGAATCCAATTGAGGTATTCACATGTGATTTATGAGGAACTATTTAACTGCCCACACAGCAAACTTAATACTACTACTCTGTTTTTTTTTTGTTTTTTTTTCGAATGACCTTATAAGAAAAAGTGAGAAAAATAGAAAATCCCTCATGGAGACAGAGCTCAGAAACCTCACTAATGCCATCCATCAGCAGAGAGTGAATCCAGCATTCGATTGGATTCTTTCTCTTCTTAAATGTCAGTCCACCATTTTTCACCCTCTTCATCATCCGCAGCGTCTCATCACAAATATCTTTCACCTGACGTGCTGCGAGTCATCGCCGTAGTTTACTCAGATAAAAGTTCTGTGGAAAAATTATGAAAAGTAAAATGAGTTAGGGTTGACTATTTCTTGTTTGTACATTCACGCATGTATTAAAACTTTGACCATAAGAAAAACTGTCCAGACATCAACGTTAAATGTGCATTATTTTCTCAAGTAAAAGTCCTCTATGTCATGCCATCTGCTTGGGCTTTCTCCATCCATTCCATGAAGATGTTTTTCCTTTGACTTGAATGTTCCACAGTCTGGCATTACACGCATCTATAGTATATTGGACTTATTCGAATGACAGATGTTTTTATTGAATTGAGAAACATGTATTCAGACAGTGAGCAGGATCACCTCTCTGTAGATCTGAGCTGTAACTAGGTCTGATGGCATTACCTGCTTTTCTCCATGGAGATAAATGTGTTTAATGTTATACTGTGGAATATTATAGGCAAAACTGTACTGAGAAAAGGAGGTGGTGAACCCTCACCCAGAACAATCCACATTTACACCCACATTAATCACAGTAGACAAGGATTAGGGTGAGAAATGCAATTTTGAAACACGTTTTTGTTCATTCTCCCTCTGGTCATAGTGCAGGACAAAATAATCACTTGCTGCCTCATTTGCATTTACCCCAAACCCATAACACACTACATATAAAAAGAACATTAGTCTTGCTTAGCGTACACATGTCAATAGTCAAATGTTTACATTTTATTTCTGACATTATATTAGTGACAGTAATACTGTGTTCTTCTCACCAGAGCAGATTTGGCTGAGCTCATTGATTTCTTCGTGGACTTTGAGGAGGAGGAGGTCCTGGAGAATGGCCTGTTGCTCTTCCTCTGCCTCCACTCCCAGCGCCTCCAAGTGATGCTCCTTCAGCCTGAGCAGAGCACGGCCTGCGGCAAATACACACCAGTATACGTCAGTGCACACCAGTACACACCAGTATACACCAATGTACACAAGTATACAACAGCAGTATACACCAGGAGAAAGAGTATTAAGCTTGCCACCCAATTTGAATCAGATTTTGAACATTTCTTCTAGAAGTTTATATAATGAACTGTCGAAAGTTGAGTCATTGAGTTAACGACTCAACTTTCGACAACATTGTGTAGGTGTTATTTGCACTTGTTTTGTCTTAAATATTGATATTAAAGCACTTTGGTCAGCTGAAGCTGTTTAAAATGTGCAATATAAATATACCTGAAATTAACTGAATATATTGTTGTTGAGCCCTTGAGCAATAAACTTTACCCACTTAACTAATATATGAATGATAATTATGGTTATGATTACAGGAGAGACTTAGAACTTCAGCACATGAGTAAGGAGTGGAGAATAACTTTAATTAATCGATTCCAGGCAAGCTTTGAATGTGTTTTTGTGATGTAAAATGTTTGACCTTACCTGATATGGAGTGCTTGATTATGGCCTTGTGCAGTGTGACCATTTGGGTCGGATGCTGCTCCTGAACCCACTCCAGCACCTCCTCCACTGACCAGGAGGACACCAACTTGGACAAACCCATCTCTCCTAGACTCTCAGCAACACACTGTAAAATATTATGCCAGCATCAATACAACAGTTTGTCAAACATAGCTATGGGATGAATATATGGTTGGACGTCACCATTTTAGTAAGTGATCATTGTGGTTACTAAAATGTGCTGCTATAATTTGAAAACAGTCGAGTGTGTAAAACATCTACATTAGAAAACTTTGTCTTTGGATAAAAATGTGCAGCATTATTCCCAAAGACAAAAATCTCTCTCTCTCAAAAAAAAAGAAAAAGCCTTTATGACATTGTGGCTAGTGGCATAAAATACACTCCAGTGCATTTCAGTACAGCATGGCCTTCCTCGAGGTGCACCCAGAGCAGTTTTCTCATGTAAATAAGCACCCCTCTACAACTGAGCACCTGTTTAAAATCTTTTAAAATCCATTATTTAGAAATGTATTTACCCACACAGCGGGCTTTTTATTCTTATCACGTTTCATTATTGCATATTTTAATGGAAAATAACCCCATATCATCATCTTATTTTGCTGACTGTAATAAATACAATTAATTACAGTTCAACAAAACATTCTATATTTCATAACATAATGTATGCTGCGACTCAAATTAATTAACTAGGATCCAAAATCATTATATATTTATTCTAGGATATGACTGAGGATATATAGTAGTAGTAAATCTGTTTGTGCAGATGTTAATGCTTCTATTGTAACTGAGAGAAAGTTATACAGAACTCAGCCTTTCTTTCTCCGGGCGCCAACCTACATTATTAACCTTTCTGACAGTTTGACAATTGTAATGATTGTTTAACACACATTTCCTGCTTCCAAATAAGTCCTCAACTCTTAGAAAGGTGAGTCCAACCAGCAAACTTAAAGAGGTCAAAATAAGTTGGATAAAAAAGGTTGATTTGGCCAGTCTCCTCTCCCTCCATCCTCCAGGGCGGTGCCGCTATAGGGCGAGCGGCGTTAAACTGTTGATGTGACCTTTTCAGCGGGCCAGTCCAGTTATTGGGTTATAAATATAGGAATGTAATTTCCTGTGTTAATTAAGGGGGGGCTTCTGATTGGCTGGGGCAGTAACAAGGTCCCAATAGAGTAATTGACATACACCGATGGAGACCTTTCTGTCGAGGAGAGAAGTTAGAGGCAAAAACACAAAGAAAATCCCATGGCTGTCTGCATGGCTTATTGCTGACCTACTGCTAACTTGATTTAATAAAAAAGTCGGGCAATATCTGCTGCTTGCCGTGGATGGTGGAATAACACATGATGTAAAGTTGGTGAGTGGTGAGAACACTGGTCTCATCACATTGACTATGAAATAGGCCTATTTTTCTGTGTATGAGGGATCATTGTAAAAGTAAAAATACCTTTACTCCTACTTGAATAATATATTTTACAGTAATAGTACTCTTGCTCTGAGGAAAAGTCTTGATTACTCTTCTCACTTTGAGTAAATCTACAAGTGACCAATGTTTCAATTAAAATGACATTAACTTTTGTATTTCTTACATTGCTCCTTCAGGTATGGTTCAGATTTAACTTAAAATTTTGCAGCTTATCGTTTAAAAACACCAGATTTTGTGCATTCTTTATGTTTTGTTCTTCCCCTTATATTAACTTTAACTTATAAATCAGAAGCTACATACAGACAGGACCAGTATCAAAAATCGGATATCAGATAATCAGATAAGTATCAAAACTAGATACTCATTTAATCTTGAGCTGTATCAAAATAAGTATAAGATCACAGATAATGGTAATGTAAAAGAAAGTAGGTTTAATGTTGAAAATTGCATTCTAAGAAAGAGTGTTTTTAATTATCATTGTGGTATCGAAATCAGTATTGAGTATTAAGCGTATTCCTTAGTATCAAAATCGAGTTTGAAATTTCAATATCATGACTTGAGTAATTTACTGGACCACTACTTTGTACTTCTGCTTGAGTTTGATTATTTTGAAGAAACAGTTGTCTTACATAAGTCATATTTTTGGCTATTCTATTCATATCTGATGAAATATACATATGTAATACAAAAAAATCCATGAATTTCATGTTCATACAGGTCTAAACTTGCTACTACTATTAGCAAGTTTAATATCTAAATTAAAAAATAATAAAAATACTAAATTACATTACAAATACATTTAATTTAGCATTTCATTCTACACTAGTAAGCAAGTAAAAGATTGTAGCCATTATATGTTATTACAGATTGTTACAGGCTGGTGTGTAGAGTAAAATCAATAATCCTACATTTATATAATAATAATTTTATCTCATCTAAATAAATCTATATGTGGAGAGCATTGGCTGAACCGAGCTGACCCATGACTTGTAAAGAAAACTCATATGCAGTAAGAAAAGTAATAGAATTTATATTTTTGCGTGTCTCGCTCAATCTGAAGTTTTACGGCCGTCGGTAAAAGCGGTGAAATGGCTGTAAACCTTGGCCCAGTGTCTCACAGCATAGTAAAAGTAAGACAAAGTATATGTGGTTCAGCTGCTTTATAGAGCTCCGGGGCAGGAGTCGAACTGTGTGGGCAGCAATCTTTGTTTAGCCTGACAAGTTGATTCTCAGGCTCCAGAACTGTGGAAATAGAAACATGGAATACTATCTGTGTCAATTCAGATACTTCAAAAAACTCAAACGGGTAGACAAAGCAGACAGATCCGCTTTTACACAAGTTAATTGCAACAACCAGTGCACAATTACCAAAGCCTGTGGTAGCAACATACTCCACCCATTTTGTCAAGATGCTTCCCATCACTTTTAAATGACCAGAAGCTACATTGAGGTTCTGCATTCAGTGAACTTTTAGTTTCATACAGAACAATAAATGTTTATTTAATTATAAGGTCACATTTATTCATAAAAGAAGTGCTGATACCTTGTCAAATTATTAACTAGTTTTGATTAGTTCAGTTCAAGTTCATGTTAGATGCTATAATTATGTGTATGATTCTGCGAAATAAGTCATGATTTGATTTAAACAAATAAAAACAAGGTTTCTATTGGGTGTTATGATGTGATGATGCTTACTGACACTGACATTGTTTGGAGGGGATGCAGTGTAAAAAGTTTATAGGCTATGCTTTGTAGTAGGGATATAGCACCATCTTGTGGCCGCGTTCATAATTGCAAGGTGGCTTATTTTTGAAGTTTGGACCAGGGCATTAGGTCTGCTTTAATCTGGTTTAACCTCATGAAAGGAAACATTGTCCACACAGCCATACAGTGACTTTTATAATATTAGCTGTACAGAATGATTAAAGCAGGAGATGTTAAGTAACGGCATGGTTCTATGTCAACGCCCTACGCAGTCCTTACATACTGTACCACACCAGTCCATACTGGGCCAGGTAAAATGCTGTATTAAAGAAGAATCCTAAAACAACCGCACTATTACAAAAGACACAATAAGTGACAGATGCCAGCAGTTATGCCTTGTACAAGTTTAAGCGTAACGTAATCTAATAAAAAGTTCTTTACCTGAGAAGAGGAGTTGAGCACATTCCTGACACAAGCCCCGCCCACAAACAAGAACAACTTCCTTAGTCGAGTTTGGTGCCTTCAGGTGCTGTAAGAAATTCCAACCGCTCTTGGGGCGTTTAATTAATAGTATATTAAATATTATATTGCTTTTAAAATAAAACAAACTAAAAACATTTGTATGGAAGAAAAATATATGAGCAAAGGAGAGAATAAATTTGCCTAGGTTACAATAAAGCTTAAAAGATATGAAGCCTTCATAAATATAAGCTTCATTATGTTTTCCTCAAATATAGAACAGGACACAGATTGGTACAAGGCAGGCTAATGTACAAATGCCTTGTCTGTCGTTGCAATGGTGACCAGTAGGCCGCGCGAGAGCACAGCTTTACATCATAGGGCCGTAGATGTGTCCAAACCTCTCCACATGGCTTGGAGGCATGGTGGTGGAGGTTGTGCTGCACAGACAGGACCGGGGCAGGGCGAGTCTCAGCTGGAGCTGGAGACGGTCACGTGACGCTGATGTTGTGGGTATAAAAAGGCTCACATCAACGCATGGTTCACAGTCAGTGCTGCAAACACAGAGGTGGTCTGTGCATGTGTGAATGTAAACTTCATGAACAAGAGCGGAGCCGGCGACAGAGGCAACTTTCTGTGAGAAACATGTCCAACGTGGAGCTGTGATAGGCATCTGAGCTAACAGCACACTACAGCTGACACGGTGAGAACCTGTTTAAAAGGTGAAACCATGTTTTTATCCATGCTTTGTTATTTTGTTTCACATTTGCATGTTTAAAGCTAAGATTATATAAATTTACAACTTGAAATGTTCTTCTCCAAATCAACCACAGACTATATATGACATTGGCAAATATTAGATTATTTAGAATAGTTTGTGATTCAGAGTTATTACATTTCTGTCACTTCCTCATGATTGTAAGCTCATCTCTGGCTTGGTGGTACTATATGGCACTGTGTGGGATGATGTCTTCAGTGATCCAAATAATAACACTTCACTTCACCAGTTTAATTGTCCTGCTCACTTGGGGCCTACTATGAACTGTTAGAAATTGTATTATATCATAACAATGATAGCAAGATCTAGCATAAAAAGTCCATGAGCTCCATGATGACCTGGAATGATCTGTATTGGCTTTTAAACAATGGGACAAATGTATGCAAACAAAAATAAATAAATAAATGAATAATTAGAAAGCCAAATTAATCAACATTCCTCTGGACTGTCTGCCCTGTTTGACCCCCGCTTGTGCTCGATTAAACCTGGAGACCTCTCTGACCCTCATCACAAAGACTGCCTCATCCAACAGACCCCATACAGTCTCTGAGCTCTGCCTGCGCTCTGTGAAAAATACCAGTGTTCTGCTGGACAGAACCAGACAGTTTGTTGTGACATGTGTGGTCTCATAATCAGATAACAACAAAGGCATTAACAGTCGGCCTATAAGAAGCATATTGCTGTAATCTCTCTGACAGGAAACTTGTGGATGACAGGAGCAGATATGTGTGTATCGTGTGGCTTTGTTTTTGTGCGCTCATGTGTGAAGTTGCCCTGCCTTTAATAAGCAGAGAAATGGGTTAATGTAGCTCATGGGTGAATGGAGTGGGGTACGTTCAAACGCGTCTATAAAATGAGATCCTCCACCATTCATCTCCAAGCGATTTCAGATTTTCACATTTTTCTCATTTTTCTCATCTGTTTTCAATGATAATATTCCACTTCCAGTTGTCTGATATCCCACCTGCTTATCTCGATGGAGAGGAGATGCTATTGCTTTGCCTGGAATGTTCCACAATATGAGATCCACAGAAAAAATCAGATGGTTCACCAGGCCAAGTTACAGGTCAGGTCTGTGGAAAGGTACCCTCGCTCCCAGTTTAAAGGTGTTTTTTTTTTTTGTTTTTTTTTGTTTGCTTTTTGTTTTTGTTTTCTTGGGGTATTGGAGCACTAGCAACAACTGAATACATGAAAGATGTGTTATTGCCATACTGTGGAATATTCCAGGCAAGGTAATAACATCTCCATTGAAACAAGAAGTGTCAAGTTTTCTGCCAAACAGTTACATCGTGCTTGTTTAAATTAAGAGAATGGAGTAATGTGTAATTACTAAATATGTCCAGTGTTAGTAATTTTCACTCAGTTTTTGATAGGGGTGTGCAAAAATATCGGAATATCGATATATTGTATCGTTTAATGTGATGATACGGTATCGATATCGTGGGCTGCCGTATCGATTTATCGTCAAGAGTATTTTTAGGTGTGTTTTACTAAATTATTATGTTACAGTGCTACATTTTTGTTGCTTGTGGAGTGAAAGGAAACTCATTTATGCGACACATTTGACATTTTTACTGTTTTGAGGATTAAAATGTTTGTGTTTCATATGAACTTTTCACAAGAAGTGATTTAACAAAGGCTTTTAGTATCAGAGCCACAATTTAGCCTTTATTTTTTATTGAACCGTATCGAATCGATTTTAAATATATCATATCGAATTGAAAGAGCACTGTATCGAGATATATATCATATCGTGGCCTGTGTATCGAGGTATGTATCATATCGGCAACTCCTTAATGATACCCAGCCCTAGTTTTTGATCTGAGCTGATCTTGGCACAGCATTTGTAACCTAAATGTTGGTGGTTAAATCTCTGCTCTCACCACTGCTATTGATCTGTTGTTTTGTCCTTGAGCAAGACAGCCCTTGATGTTGATAAATAGGCCCACTAGTGTATGAATTTGTATGAACGATACCTGTATGGCTAAGACGTTCTTGTAGAATTAGAACTAACTAATAATAAAGGTAAATAATTTGAGTTTATGTGATATCAGAGGTTGTTTCTGATATGATAAAAAGGCTATCCAAATAAGACTTGACTATTTGAGTTTGAGGAAACTGCCAGGTTGTATATATTGGAGACTAGTTAGACGGTGTAGAAGCCTGCATGATTTGTCCCTGAATTACGTTGACCATGTTGCAGTGGGACTCTCTGGTTAACACAGCCTTGTACAGGGGGCAGCAGACAGACCACCCGTGTTGGCTCCTCTGTGACCTGCAGACAATCGCATGGTGGAACGAGGGCCCAATCTGGCAATGCGACAAACCATGACAAGATAATTACTTCCTCTCTCGCTTTCTCCCAAGGAAGCTCTGTCTGTCATTGAGATTGTGTATGGGAAGTCCACCTTGAACAGTATTGCAGTGTGTGTATGAACCTCTTGAGAAAAGGGTTCAAGTCAGCTATGTGTGTATGTTATGTTACAAAGATACAATGAAAGCTTATTTAAATTTTTACATTTTTTTATTGCTCATGCTGTTATTTTGTTGGCATCAACCTAAAGAGAACAACAACAAAAAGTTGGACATTTAACATAAATACATATTCCAACTATTATTTGCCTTGTTTTTGCTGCATGAACAAAAGGAACAGGAAGAAGATAAATCTTATAAACCCTGCTTGGGGATATGACAAAAAATATATTAAAATTATCTAATTAAAAACTAATAAAAATAGCTTTCCATATTAATTTCCTGAACACAAATGATATAGACTTCATCATTGCCATAAACACTGTTCCAGACCACATACTTTTACTGACTGAAGCTTGGCTGTAGACTTCGATAAATCAGCCCCAAGATGATCACTGGAGATTAAAAATGACTGAATCTCTCAGAGTTACAATATGATTAATTAGTAGCACCCTAATTAGATTTTATTTAAATAACCAATATTACACTATTTTCTGATCTATGTTATAATGTTGTTTCCTCATCAAAAACATACCTGGAGTTTTGTTTCATTCACACATGTTTAATAAACCCTGCAACAGAGGTGGTGAAGTCTTTGACCTCAAGTCCGGGTCAAGTCCCAAGTCAAATACAGGCAAGTCCAAGTTGAGTCTCGAGTCACTGGCCCATAAGTCCAAGTCCAAGTCGTCTGCTTTGAGCTTCAAGTCATTTCAAGCCTTTAAACCAAAGTACCAAATATATCTTATATTTTTGCAATTTATATGAATTTCCAGATAAATTGTACTTAAAAAGTCATAGTATATTTATATATGAGTATTTATACAGTATAGAGAGTTGTAGAAATGTTATTTTTTCCTTTTTAAATGTCTTAAGATCTTAGTGTGAACCATTACAGTCAGAACAGAAAGAGATTTAAAAGTGCTTCTCAAGTCTTCTCAAGTCACAGGCCTCAAGTCCGAGTCAAGTCCCAAGTCATTGACCTTCAAGTTTAAGTTGAGTTCCAAGTCTTAGTCCATTTTATCAAGTCAAGTCCTAAAAATAGTAACTCAAGTCTGACTCGAGTCCAAGTCACAACTTGCATGTCCCCACCTCTGCAGACTAATAATGCAGGATTACTTAAACATGTGGGAATGAAACAAAACACAACTCCAGGTGTGTTTTTGAGGAGGTAAAAACATTCCAATGTGGCTACAAGCTCACAAGAATCAATTTTGCTTAATACAGGACCTTTAATTTGTGGTGTCTTTTGGAATTGTACGTAACCCCCAAAACACAAATAATATTAACTTTGATATACACCACATGATAATTACTCTGATTGCTGCTGTCTGACCTATGGTAAGAATCTAAATAGATGGGACAATATGGTGCTGTGGAAAGGCATCTAACATAAAGCATTGTCAAATTAGTATTAAAATCAAATAGAGCGAGAGGATTTGAAATGTTGTTATTGCGGTGGTCTCAAGGAAATCAGCGTGTCAGATCCCTTTTTGTACTTGAGTGGTCTGGATAAAGCCGTAAGTAGCAAATCCTGTAGTGTGAAGTGTATAAACGTGTGAAAATCCCCATCCCCATGAGGTTTAGATCTGTGGAGAACCAGCGTAAGGCCAAAGGAAGTCCACAGCTTTGATAAACAGCTGATAAAGGCATTCACTTTCTGCTATGAAACTCAATACACTGAGATGGACAGAGAAGAGAGTGGAGCAGATGATGGTGATGATTTCCTAAACTGTAACAGGTTGGACACTGAAGATAAAAGATGAAAATTCCACAGATGTGTTTTATCTGATTTTGTTCTCTAACTCTTGTGTTTAATCTAGCACATCAAGGTCTGGTTAGTCTCCCCAGATGCCCCCCAAAAAGCTAGTAGGTTTTAGAGTTAATGGTGCACTGTGCAGCTTTTCTGGCAGGGACCATGCACTTGCCTCCATAGAGATGTTTCAGTTTTGCTTGGAATTTGCTGCAGTATAACTTACCTATAGCACATATTTCCCTATGGGTGTTTCAAAACATTTTTGAAAAACATGCATTCTTGAAAAGTTAAACAATGTACCTTAAAGGTGCAGTATGTAACTTTTTAGCTGGGGATCCATCACCTGCTTGTTTCTATATGTCATATGTTTCACAGTATGACATCAAACAGCTCTGCCTTACCTTTATTCAATTACAGGTGGTTTTATAGCTCAAAAAAAAAAAAACTAAGAGAAAAACAAGCATTCTGACTGTGAGTAGGGTAACCTCTCCATAGATCTGTAACTTGGTCTGGTTTGATCTAGCCTTTGTTCTAGTCTTTGTGGAAACTGTCTGACCTCACAGCATTAGGATTTGTTTGCTCGACGGTAGGCGAGTACTTTTTCATTTAACCAATTGCTGCTATTTGGTCGTAACGTATGTAATGCTAACAGGGCTAACTGGTATATTAAGCTTTTTCCAAATTGCATATGAAGAAGGGCAATCCATCTCCTCTGCTTTGTTTACTGTTGTGCTGTACCACAAAAGGAACCCAGACAGACGCTTGAGTTTGATATCATGACTTCACAGCTTTTTGCGGATTGGCCGGTGCACGGTCTACAACTTCTGGGGTTCTTGCAAAGCTTCTAGAGTATTCCAATTCCTGACTTAGTCACTGGAGAGAAATGAAATTGAGCAGAGGCACTAGGTGGCGCCAGTCTGGCTAGGTTTAATCTCCATGAAGTTAGAAAAGTTTACTGTCATACTATGGAACATTCCAGCCAAAGAAACAACATCTCCATGGAGAAAAGCATTTGAAAGACCCTCCACCATAAAATAGACTCAATGCACCTTTAAATTTTTGGAAAAAATCTTTATTACTTTGAAATATTTTGCAGGAGTATAAACAGAAAAAACATAGTATAATCATCAGATAACCATAAATATGGATATATACAGTAGGTTGTCTTGCTTCTGTATTCACCACGCACACTGATGCATTTAAGGAATGTGTGGAAAAAAGCTTTCCCACACTCCCATATGTCATCCTGGAACAATGTGTGTGAATATAGCACAAGGTCTATGTCAAAGTAAAGCTAAAGAGACATCTGAACCATGCTTTTTCAATCATTACACACAGAAAAAAATCGCTATTCTACTATTCAGAATTTCTGCATGGCTCTGGCAAAATATCCCTGATTTCAGTTTCAGGTGCAGCTTTGAGAAATGGGAAATCTCATAGGGATTCATTTGTAAAAGTGCAACCATGTAATGCTCTGATTGGATTTATGGGTTGGATTTCATTAGTTTAGACAAGTAAAGTATTCAAAATTTCATCTCAAATAAATAGTTTAGTGTGGTGTGGAGGATTATAATGGCAGATGTAGTTCTGGCTCTTGCCCAAATCCCTCTAAGTGAATCCTCTGTCTCATAAATTTTACAAAAGTCTCTCAGGAGGGAGCAGGTGCAGAGAACCACGTCATCTGCCAGATTATCTATAGCTTTATATTGAATTATTGTGAATACCACATGGATGGGCTAAGAGTTGACTCCAGGATATACATATACAATGCTTTACCCACCTTTTTACAACAATATCAGACCTTACATTGGAATAATTCAGGTTATAAACAGCTCCAAAATGCACAATAATATACAAAAAGCATGACATTTTGTTGCAATATGTAACTTTTCTGCTTGTCTCCATGGAGATGTTCTTGTTTTGAGCTGAATGTTCCATAGTATGGCATTAAACATCTATCCTGCATTTACTGTAGCCTTTTTATTACTGTTTTTATTGCTTAAAATACATAGCCAGGCTGGCGCCACCTAGTGCCTCCTCTCAATTTCATTTCTCTCCAGCGACTAGGTCAGGAATCGGAATACACTAGAGTCTAGACGGTTCACAAAAACCCCAGAAGTGCGAGTTCAGGCACCAGCCAGTCAGTGAAGAGCCATACATTGTATGTTGGCAATGATTCCCAAGATTGAGGATTTAAAGCCGGAACAAAGAGAATGTTTGGTGAATTTTATCAAGGGGAAAGACATTATTGCCCTTCTTCCTACGGGATTTGGGAAAAGCTTAATAATAGCAGCGACTGGTTAAATGAAAAAAAGTACCCAGCTACCGTTGAGCGAATGAATTCTAACACTGCAAGGTCAGACGATTTCCACCAAGTGAAACCAGCTGGTGAATCAGGCTATAAAATACCTTGCATGACATGGATTCTTACTCTGAGCGAGCTTGCCTCGTCACAGATCTGACCTGTAACTTTGCCAGGTGAGGTCACATTGTTGCTATGGAGATTGACAGTGGAACATTCTAAGCAAAGCAATGAAAGCCCTATGATCTAAGTCTAAAATAATGACTGTCCCTGCAGTGTATATCAAACTAACTATTGGTCACTCTCTGCATTGTTTACTCAAGAGACAGTACATTTGCTCCTTAGGTTTTAGCACAGTTTCCCACGCCTCAGCAAATATGGCCACTGTTAGAAGAAAATCTCCCAGAATGCTGTGCTGCAGACCTGGGAGTGTTTGACAAAGTGGTTAAATAGTGCTTTATCTGGACTTTCTCATTACGCAGAGGACAGAGAGGTCAGCTGACATTTAGGATAGTGCCAGAAGAGAAGTATTACTGCTGCTAGGAGACCACGCTAAAAACTCCCGCACTCCATGTGAGAGTGGACTGTCTCAAGTGACTTATTTTACTACTAGACTGGGCCTGTAGCTGATATAACGGTCATTTATCACATACACTGTCTTACTAATAGAGTCAATAAGAGATAATAAAACAATCTCTCATCTCATTGTCTCATTTTAATAGACTAAAATTACCTGGGTTCAATATGGTTTTACTTATATTATTCCATTTTTAGGTCCTGTATTTTGCAAAACTGACTCTATAATGTTGTTACCTAATCAAGAACATACCTGGAGTTTTGTTTTGTTTCATTCAACCATGTTTGAGTAACTCTCTATTATCAGTCTGTCAACCTCAATCTCTAAAGTTCAAAATACTGTATTTCACCTTTTGATGTCATGAAGCAGTAGTTTTCAAGTTAACAGCTATCTTTTACCTTGTTTTAGTAGAGATTTGAAATTCCAGGACTAAAATCATCCATATGATTCTAGTGAAGGTGTGTGTATTAAGGATGGAATGATATCCAAATCTCTCTGTACAATATTTTACGATATTGTACCTCACGGTGATATTTTGTGGAGACTAAACTGCGAATTATACCTTTTCCTTTTAAAATGCCCTTGGTTCTGTCATAATCCAAATCACTAACATTTAAAAGTGCTTATAACAGTTATTTCTTCATGAAGTCTGGACTGAAACAGAGCAAAGGATTATGGTTCCCTGTGCTTTTTAGCTATTGCTTCACCATAATTAATCATTTAAGCAAAGAAACTAATAATTTGATATATTGAGATGGCCCCACGATACTACTGAGAGACTTTTGACGACATAATATCATGATATTTCAGTTATTGTTACATCCCTAGTATGTATCACTACATGATCTTAAAAAGTGGAACAGAGTGTTTTCTGTTTAAGAGAAGAACTCCGTGTAAATATGCAATAAGTGTGTTAAATAGGGCTGGGTATCATTAAGAAGTTGCCGATACGATACATACCTCGATACACAGGCCACAATATGATACATATCTCGATACAGTGCACTTTTGATTCGATATATTCCAAATCAATTTAATACTTTTCAGTAAAAAAATAAAGGCAAAATCATGGCTGTGATACTAAAAGTCTTTGTTAAACCACTTCTTCTGCAAAGTTCATATGAAACACACCCATTTTTAATCCTCAAAGCAGTGAAAATGTCAGTGTGTTGCATAAACAAGTTTCCTTCCACTAAACAAGCAATAAAACTGTAGTGCTGTAACAAAATAATTGAGTAAAATATACCAAAAAATACTTGGCGACATATCAATACACCATTCCCCGATATCGATACTGTATCATCACATTAAATGATACAATATATTGATATTTTGATATTTTTGCACACCCCTAGTGTTAAACATGTGTGAATGAAACAAAACACGACTCCAGGTATGCTTTTGATGAGGAAACAACATTATAACATAGATCAGAAAATAGCGCAATATAGGTCCTTTAACCAATGTTCAAATCACAGCTGGCATGTAGTCAGGAAGTAGTAGTAGTAGTACTTTGCTCTTATGAACTCTTTATAATCTACAAAAATGTTCCTGAGATCTCTATATCCATGTCTGCTTCCATAAACTGGGTGGTTCTCCATATCTGAGTGTCATTTTTTTCTCATGTCTAAACTCAATCCTTTTTGTGGTGTGAAGTCCACTGTCTCCTCATACCCAGAGCTTCCTGCTGTTATTGTCCTTGGACCCACTTCACTGCACACCCTTTGTATATTTATCAGTGTGAGTGGTGGTCTGGTCATGGCTGGACACAAGTTGCCAGTGTGTTTGAAGATTATAGTTTCGATTACGTCCTCATCACCAGAGGATTAGAGCTGTCTGTTTGTACAGTGTGTGGTCCCTCTTCGCTGTGGCGCTAAGTGATATACATGATACACATTCTCCACATACCCAGAGCTGAATTGTTGATTTAATATGATGCTGTGTTTTCTGATCAAACAGGAGGAGATGGAAAACAAGGCCATGTATTTGAGCACATATGAAGAGAGGGAGAATGGGTCCATGTACGAAGAGGCCTACGACGGGCACAATCTGTCCAAACTCAACCTGTGTGACGAAGGTAAATACAGCAGAGCGTTTCAAGTCTATTAGCATTCACTTAAACGGATGATATGTGTTGACACTGAAAACTGAACTTTTAACAACATCTGTTCTGGAAAATACTGCACCTTTGATAAGTAATAAATGGGTAACAGTTTATCATAACAACACTATTTATTGCCTTTAAAAAGTATGCAGAAAGACAACATATGGAACATGCCAGCCTCATAGTCATTTTTTGGCAACCTTAGTGCAAACTACATAAATTTGTAGCTATGTTGTCCTCAGTGTGTCCTGTCATCAGTGGCCAGTAGTTGGTAACATCACACAAGACTAGTCTGAACTGTTAGGTCCAAGGTTCAGCTCCAGGTTGTGGTGCCTAAGATGAGACTTAAGAGACAGGACCTTCTCTGTGGCCGGCCCATAGACTGTATAAAAGAAGTGGGCTAAGGAAGTGTGATGTCACCCATAGCGTTCAGTGCCACTTAAATGAGGCTCATGATGCTAACGGTGACAGGAGTGAATCTGGAGCCAGGCACTATGTCATAAATATGATTTTTTTCACTGACAAAATAGTGAAAAAATAATTCATGATCATGTAGAGCAGGTTAATACGAACAATTTAAGACCAAAATGATGAGGCTCACTGCAGTAGTTACAGAGAGAGGGGCGAGGCCAGGGTCAGAGGAGCTGGAAGAGCCTCCTGGCGAACTTCCTATTTGGCACGCGGCGACTAGCACATTAGCTATGTCCACTCACATATACGGTCTATGGTCCAGCCCCAACTCTGGAACGATCTGCTCCCCCCACATCCAAACAGCCCCCACAGCAGAGTGTTTTAAGTCTCGTCTTAAGACCCATTATTCTCTGGCTTTTAACACAGCGCAAGTTGTGTCATGCTCTGTCTTTTATTTTACACTTATGTTTATGGTTTTTACCTTTTTATTATTTATCGGTATTCTTGCTGTTATTTGATTTTACTAGTTTTATTGTCTTAACCAGGACTAGTTGACTCTAGTAGAGCTTTATTTTATATTTCTATTGGATGTGTTTTATTTGTTTTGTGCAGCACTTTGGAAACTGTTTTGTTTATGAAATGTGCCATATAAATAAAGTGGAGTGGATTGGTTATACCAGTCACATTATCCCACCTCTCCTGCTTCCTTATATCTAACCACTGATTCACAGTATGTACAAATATTATTTACAGTTCTGTTCTTGGAATGCTAAACCCATATGGCGGTCCCTGGTTGCATATTTTGCCAAATATTTACTTAAAATATAACTACACATCCTTTTGTAAACAGGCTTCCCTCATTCTTTTCACCTGACATAATATTGATAATTGACTTGATTTTACACAAACATTTACCATAACATTTATTACTTTTTTTTTTTCAATACCTACACATCTCTACAATAATACCATAAATACAGGTACATGACAGCCATCGCTAAGGCCCCTGCTGTCTCTGTGTGTCTGTGTGCATTTGTGTGTGTGTGTGAGTGTCTGTGTGTCTGTGTGTGTGTGTAGGTGTGGCTCTAGCCAAACCACAGCTGACCCTCTGGACAGGTCCGGTTACACAGTCATGAGGAGAGCTCACTGGGAAAGACTGCACACATGATGGATATGATGCACGGTGGACTAAAGACTTACCCAGTAGAATCTTCTAGATTTACAAAAATACAAGTAGAATCCAAAATGCTTCTCACAGCTGAAAGTGAGGGAATTTTTGTTGACGTTTTGTAGATTTTGGTTTTGTAATTATAAAATTCAAACTATCCTGGTAGAATATATGAACAGATTTGGTGACTATGAAACACTATTCATATATTTCAGCTTGTCTTTTTGAAATTTTTCATCATGGTAACTGTGTTTCATCTCTCTGAAACCCATGGATAGAATTTATAAAGTACGTGCTTGCAAATAGCAGTTCTTTCACATAACTGGAAACATGATCAAATGTATTTAATTAAATATTGGCTTACAAATATGGATTTTCATCAGAACTTTCAAGTTTAAAACAATCCAGCAGCATCTAGTTACGGAAAGTCCCTTCTGATTTAATTTATGAACTGAATACAACATATGGAACATACAAGTCTCATAAATCTTTAGTTTTTTACTTAGCTTTTTCTAAATAGACCTACATTACTCCTGCCAATAACACAACTACACTGAATATGTATGTAGAATGCTCAATGCCCATTCAAAGTTCAAAGATAAAATTTGACAAACACTTCTCTACACTGTAAATTCACATAAATTGTTCATAAACACAAGTGTTGCCAGTCCATTACTCAGCCTGTAGTTGTGAAGGAAACATGATTAGATGACTTAAGTCTTAATTAGTATTCCTGTTTCCATATTTGTTTCACATTCACAATAGTGGGTCTATAGAGTGTCTCTTTACTGACAGTGGACAGGAGCAGCTGGTCTGTAATGTAATCGTATATGTTTACAGTGGTATGATGGATGAATGTATGGAAGATTTGGGCTGGAAATGTCAGTTTGAGGAAACCTTTACTGTAACAACAAACACGTCACATTTAATCAGAATATGTTTATTTTAAGTTCACTTTCTCTGGTTGGTTTCACTAAAACTGGAGCAGGTATAGGGGAGTACAGTATGAGGCAAATACAGGAGAGTATGAAGTATAGTTGTCTACTACTTACTACTTACTATTTACTAGGGATGTAACAGTAACCAAAATATCATAATACTGTATCTTCAAAAGTCTCACAATGATATCATGGTCTGTCACAATATATGTTCCTTTGCTTAAATGCATAGTTTTGTAGTAGCAACAGCTTATAAACATAGGGAACTACGTATCCCATAATTCATTTCAGTGCAGACAACATGAAGAGATATGCTTTTACTTGAATTCTTGGGATTATGACAGAAATAATTCAACCCAAAATCTGGTCAAGGTATTTTAAAAGCAAAAAAATTGTCCTGTCTACAATTCGATTAGCCTCTTTAAAATATTGCATTAAATATCGTATCGTGAGATACATACATGCATATTGAGATAATATCGTACCGAGAGATTTGGATATTGTTACATCCCTACTATTTACTGGTACTACTCACTACTATTACTGCTGCGACTACTATCACTACTTCTACTACTCCTTACTACTCCTTACTGCTAATCACTACCACTACTACTACTATTACTATTACCTATCACTTCTTACTACTTACTACTACTACTAATAAAAAATCAAACCAGACCAAGTTACGGGTCAGATCTGTAGAGAGGCAACCCTACTCACTGTCAGAATACTTGTTTTTCGATATTTTTTGAGCAATAAATCCATTTGTAACTGAATAAATGCAAGGTAGAGCTGTTTAATGTCATACTGTGGGACATTCCAGGCAGCATATCCATAGAAACAAGAAGGTGATGGACACCCAGCCAAACACTTATACAGTACACCTTTAAATTGCTCTGTCCTCTGTCAAATGAGACTACTACATTGAGATGTATAGTCTGAAGTACACTGGCGCTGCTAACCCTATAAAACATCTCATTTACTTACACTAACACTTATGTATATACATTTAGGTGGAGTGTGTTATGAAAAACACCAGACTCTGGGCACAAATTGGGCCAGCTGAGTCACTTGAGACCTGTAAAGGTTACAGTGCAGAAAATTAACTATTTCCTCAAAATGTCAGACTTTTCCATTACATGTATACACTGTTTTATATGCTGTTGACAAAATTAAAAGTACCTCAAGGTGAGAATAAGGTGTTAATCTGTTCTTCACGCCACTATCAGCTGTGTGTACTTACAGTGTGTGTTATGCCTTATAGGGGAAACTAAGAGAGGGGACCAATGTTCAGGTGCCGTTTTGGTTCCTGTACATTCCTACCATGTGACACATACTTTAGTGCATAGGATCCAGCTGTGTTTGTGTTGGGCTGTGCATGAGTGAGCATTCCCCATCATACAGATATACAGATCCGATGGTCACGGTACAAGTGAAAGCATGTGGTTTTGAGACTGAACAGAAAATGTCACTTAGGTTTGAACTGTACACAGAAAAGCTAAATGTCATTATGACCACAAGTACATTTTAGGACATTTTAGGAGAGGCAAGACTCTACAGAATACTGAAGTTACCAGAAAACAATTATAGCTTAACATTTATGAAATGATCTCTGGGCACAGCACAGCAAGTCTGTAATGATCAGTGCATTTTCCTATCCACCTATGGGTGCAATAAAGCCAATCTGAAAACTGATATTCATATTTCAGCTGTAATTGAGTTGAATGCATATGCCACAATCCAGTTACTATTATGATTTTAGATAATTGTAGATAGAGGTACAGAATAGCCTTCTCTTGTATAATATTAGCTACCAATTTGCAGTAATTTCAAAGATAAAGTGCGGTAAAGGAGGTGAGTTGTAGCCAGGCTGGTGCCACCTAGTGCCTCCGTTCAGTTTAATTTCTGTCCAGCAACTAGGTCAGGAGTCAGAATACACTAGACAGTTTGCAAAAACCCTGGAAGTGCGAGTTCAGGCACCAGCCACACAGCGAAGAGCCATACATTCTGTGATGACAACGATTCCCGTTAATCTTAATAAATCTTGTCTTGTCCAGGTGCCGGTACACGCCGCAGGAAGCAGGATCAGTGCTGTGGACACCCCAACTCTCTGGCAGCCATTAAATACGCCATTGTCTCCCTGTACATCCTGGTCCTTCTTACCATCCTGGGCCTCTGCCTGGCAGGTACTGTGCAGTCCTATACAATAATAACACTGTAGTAGAGGAATGACTGCTGATATGTTGTTTTGCTATAGTTTCTTTTGTAGAATTTTAGTAGCATTTTAGTCATGCTTTAATCCAGTGATCTCCAACCTGTAGCTTGGGAGCTCCAGTAGCCTGTACCAGCAACAGATTTCTGAATTGATGAACCTATTGTGCTTAATAACTAAAGTCTGATTAATTACCACTGTAAATATATCATTCTGATGCCTAACTTGTGCACTAATAAATGGATAATGGTTTATGTGTTATAAGCATCTAACTATACCCTGTCTAAGGCTCGCCATGGCTCGTAAACTTTCTCCATTTCTCTTTGGCATTTTCATTTTGTAAAGGAGCTCATTGGAGGAAAAAGGTTAGAGACTCCTGGTTAAATCTTTGTTCAGCCTTGGTTTACCACCTATTTCATCACTGCACTGTAAAAAAAATATTATCTAAATGAGTTCAAATTACTTGAATTCATGACAATTATCTCACTTTATGTAGTTTTGGCTGCATGGGTCAGATTTTGTTTACTTGTTTGACCTAGATTCTTGCATTTGTTACAGTATGTTTCTGATTTGTTTTAATAAATTATGTTTAAATCCAAACTTCCAAATTACTCAAATTCAGATTAGCATTCTGAATTGAAGCCAGTTTTAAGCAAGTCTTGATTAGAGTTGGTAAAACTGGCTTTGCCCATGGTTTAGACCTGATTTTGTGCTGGTGTAGCCTCGAGTTCAGTACAGTTTTATTCTGTGATCAGTTCTTGTTTACCTTAGTTACGGTTTAATTGTGTTTAAATATAGTGCTTGATGTGAGCTGTTTCGTAAAAGTTTGAAATCACTATTCTGTGTAGTCCAGTCACATGTTTTTCATTTTCAGAAATGGGTAGAGTAATTGGATATGGTAAACAAACTGTAATACCCTTACAAACTATATGGAGTTCTTCATGGGTGTTGAAAGGCAGTACACTGTTCTTAATGAGGTCCTCGAGCCTTACAATAACTATGACATACATATAGTGCATGGTTCAAGAAATGTGCTGGCTATAGCCTGAGATCTGTTGTGTAATCTAGATTAGCTATGCATTTTTGTGATTTGACTGTGGTATAGACTCTAAATGTAATAGCTACCTGATGTTGGTGAAAGAAGTCTGCTGGTAAAGTTTTGATAATGTTATGCAACTTGAGCCGGTATTTGAAATCATTATGAGCTCATAGTTTCCTGCCTTTAATTCAGATCACTGGACAGCAGATCTGCTTCTAAGACCTGCCTATTTGGACTTTTCTGCACATAGTCTTAAAGGAGCTATATCAAACTATTGTAATGGAAGATCGGCTACCAGCGTATCTTCACAAATTTACTTTGCCTGGATAGTTCGACAGTAAGGCTTTAAACTTCTTTATCTCCATGTAGAAAAGCAGGTGGCATGACAATCTGACCAAGTTACAGCTCAAATCTGTAGAAAGACGACCCAACTCACAGCATGAATGTATGATTTTCAAGATATTTTAAGTAACTAAACACCTGTAATAGTACATATTTGATATGGATGTGTTTTCAGACAAAGCAATAACTCCACATCTCCATGAAAACAAATACCTAGTGAACATGCTATAACAAAAATGACACTGTGCATAGACTGTACATATAAATATCGCTACCGATATTTATATATACAGAATGGGAAGTGAGCATCAGGGCACTGCCAGCTCCACTGATTCCAATTGACTCTATGTTGATAAATGCCCCTCTCTCTATAACTGCTGCTGTCAGACTTGTCATTTTGATCTGAAAATGTTCGTATTAAACCACTTTACTTGAGCCTGGTGTTTTTATTTTGATGGCCAAGTTCCTATTCCTAAGATCAAACTCTGCTCCAAATTTGCTCCTATAACTAGCAGCCTTGATAGCTTCATTTCTTCTTTATACAGTCTATGACAAAGCACATTTCACAAAAAATATGTTTAAATATGCAGTAAGGGTTTTTGACAGTTGTTTTTTGGTAAGTCAATGGGCTTTCCTGGATGTAAATGCTCTTTAACCTGACCATCCATTTTTGTGGAAATTTTGAGACTTGGAAATCATGGAAATCAGCATGGCCTTCTTTTGTCGTATCGCTCTATGCTGTAAGAAATTCCAGTCTTCGGAGCTGCATTGCTGCTACCCCCCCTCTCTCCCTCTCTTTCCATCTCTCTTTCTGTCCAGGTCCCTGCTGTGTGTGTGTCCTTATGAGACAAAAACATTGGAAGTGTGTCAGACTTTATGGACATTACCTTTACAACACCCTGCTGTGGACTTCTTGTAAATGTCAACATGGTGTTATTAGAAAAATTAGAATTTAGAAACATAGAGGAGCCATGGTGTGTGGTTGAGAAGAAAGTGCAGTGACATGATTTCAAAACCTACTCAGTCCAAGCCACCCACACATGAGTGACATAATCCCATAGAGAGGCATGCAGTTAAAAGTTTGGCCACAGCAACGGTTTTAAGAAAAAAAAGCAATCTCACCAGGATTTTTACTGGCCCTATATAGGCCTATACGCTGGCCAAAATCACTGCCAGTTTTCCAACATGGCCACTCTTCTTGGTCTTGTTTTATGTGGACTCTCACATGGGGCTCTCTAAGCTTATATGTTTGATAGTGACAAGATGGAAACAATATTATACTGTATACTTTTCTATTATTGCAGGAGTTTGGAATTTCAGAGGCAATTATACATGAAGTCTTATGTCAATGACTAAAATAAATTGTGATAGGAACAAAAATTATGCAATTCTGCCTCAATGAACTTTAATTATAGTCATTTTACATTTACAAAACCATGTGTATTGTAGGGGTGGGTGAGCGTAGATCACAATTTAATGTTATTATGATTCAATTTATCTTTACAATGTCTTTGATATGTAATCATCTGTTTGTGTAGTTGGTTGTAGTATAATAACACCTTTTAGCAAATGCTTAAAACAAAAATAAACAACATATACCAGTCAAAAGTTTGGGCACAGTTTTCCATTTATTTTTCTTCTTTGTTTCCATGATTATTTCCATGATTATTTAGACTGTAGAAAACTATGAAAGGACACATGTGGAATGTGTTTTACATTTACTTTGAACCCTGGTTTGTATTTTTGGCATTTCGTGACCCTGACAAGTCACAGCTGTCAAGTGAAAACCATTTAAGGAGACATCATCAAGAATTTCAAGGGTTTGCAACACTGTCAACAAAGCAAAGGGTGGCTACGTTGAGCATTTGAATATAAAATCTAAAAAATATATATACTATATTCTGTATATTTTACTTCATATATTTGTTGTCTTCTCTATGTGTATAATATCTGGAAACTATTAAACATAAAGGAAAAATACACTGATTGAGATGGTGTGTCCAAACGTTTGACTGGTAGTGTATATGTAAGCAAACACTCAGAACACACAACACTTAAACTTCTATGATGATAATTGCAAACACATACACAAAGATATGAGACGTGTTTACAAGATAGTCATTCCCTGTACTCATTTAAGCAATACTCAAAATACCGCTGTTCCTCCAATTCAAATAAACTCTTTTAGCTAATCACAAAACTCAGTCCAAAGTGTATATTTTGGGGCCAGTGCCACTACATGTATTTGGCTGTTGTCTTCAAACTTGTTATTGTGGGAACTGGTTGCAGATGTTGAACAAAGGTATTCACAGCTGTCTTGGGATAGATCCAAAAACACATCAGGCCTTTACACAGAGACCAACACTTTACACTGGTCTGGTCACTGGGCAGTCACAAGTCTCCATGATAATCCACTGGGGTCAGCCCTATTTTGCCACAGCCCTGTGTTCTCTCATTTCTAACACTTTTCTTATTTTTTTTCTCAATATGAAACTCTAATTCAAATCATTTTTATTTTTATACCACATTTTAAGAGATGATTCAGCATCATTTCAACCTAGGATCCTTTGCACCATGACCTCTAGATTACATTTGTAGTCAACTGCTGCTGGAGAATAGGCTGGGTGTAACTGACTATCAAATTGGGAGACATATATCATTGGGGATGATAAAGGAAATGTGGGAACATAGGGCCTAATTTTTGGAAAAAAAAAAAAAAAAAAACTTTAGAAATGAGGGAACATAAGGCTGATTGAACATAGGCACATTCCCATTTCACCTACTAGTCTTTCATTAGCATTATCTATGAAATCATTAGGCCACAATGAAGTGCAATGGCCTGAAAGAGCATTCGCTAGATCAGTGGTATTGAATATAATTGGATGTTTACCTTTTTTCTGACCAACTATGAGGTTAATGTGATGCAAATTAAAATTACAATTCACAGTAACGTTCAAGTAATAAACAGACCTATCGTTGTGGCAACTTTTGGAAAACTATGAACAAGCAAAATAACCGTACACATGCACTTCCTATTAGGGGTGTGTAAAAATATCAAAATATCGATATGTCGTATCATTTAATGCGATGATACAGTATCGATATCAGGGACTGCTGTATCGATATATTGCCAAGAGTAGTTTTTTTGTATATTTTACTAAATTATTTTGTAATTTTTTTGTTTGTTTGTTTAGAGGAAGGAAAAGCATTTGTGCAACACATTTGGCATTTTCACTGTTTTGATGATTAAAATGGGAGTGTTTCATATTCACTTTGCACAAGAAGTGGTTTAACAAAGACTTTTAGTATCACAAACATGATTTAGCCTTAATTTTTTTATTGAACCATATTGGATCAATTTGAAATATATCGTATCGAACTGAAAATGCACTGTATCGAGATATGTATTGTATCGTGGCCTGTGGAGGTATGTATTGTATCGGCAACTTCTTAATGATACCCAACCCTGCTTCCTATATTGCTCACAACTTTTTAACTACTGTTACCTTCTCAAAAACATACCTGGAGTTGTGTTTTGTTTTGTTCACACATGTTTGAGTACCGTAATGCTGCATTATTAGTCTGTCTACACCTCTAAAGCTCCACCTTGTGATGTCACGAAGCGGTAGTTTTCACGTTAACAGCTACCTTTTAACTTCTGTTCAGTAGAGGTTGGCATTTCCAGGGCTGAAATTAGCCAAATGACTCTAGTGAAGTTGTATGGAGTAACACAGTGGAACACTTCCAGTTTTGACATCACAAGATGGAGCAGTGTTTTCCGTTTGAGAGGAAAACTAAGCCTAAATATGAGTTTGTGTTAAACATGTGTGAATACAAAACACACCTCCAGACTTGTTTGTAATGAGGAAACAACATTATAACATAGATTAGAAAATAGGGTAATTCAGCCCAAGATTTTCACAATACGAAGGGTGAGGTTAGCAGTTTAAAATGTGAAATCAATTAGTAAAACTTTAAACCGTGTCCACTGCACAGAAAGCCATATTTTCCAAGATTTAAATTTGTCTGGAATCTTTTTTCCAGTGTCACTTGTTACACTTAACACTTTCAGTTGTCAAAGTCTTGCTTAATTCAACTTAAAGCTTTTCAAACAGCTGCATGTGTTTTGCCCCCAATCTCTCACGATGCTAACTCATGCTCTCCAAAGTACTTCTCCAGCTGCTCCTAAAGAATCCAGATTAGACTATCAGCTCCCTCCTTTTTACTCCTATACTCTGGGGGCATAAACTTAAACAGCACAACAGTCCAGAGACACCAGGAATCATAGGAAGTAAACAAACACAGTGACATGGAGATAAGATTAGGACCATTAAAGGGGACAAGGTAGATTTATATGCATGAACAAGCTCTGGTTCTTTCATCCAGATCATCAGGGCACTTCTGGTAGTATTTAAACTTTTAAGATAGCACGACTCTAAATCTGGAGATAGTAAGGTTTAACGTGACGTTTACAGGAATTCTTTAAATTGTTCACTGCTGGGAAAAAACATGTTCTGGATAAACTCACCTGTATCAGATCGTCTTTTTCTATAGGTCCAATTTGGTAGGCAGACTCTAATTAAACAGTGAGAGGGCTTGCACGGGTGTCTATTTAAGCCATTTCAGACAATATATACACATCATAACAGTTACATTTTCAAAAAAGCTGATTAAAGAAGTGTCTTGCTCAAGGACGCTACATCAGAAATCCTGGTATAGAGAATATTGGAGTACTTACTGTAGATCATTGACCACTCTAACCCAGAACATTTAACCAATTTGCAGAAAATAGGAGTGAAACTAAGCATATTTTCTAATTCATAGTTCAACTCTGATCACTGGAACTGTGCATTTCGTTGCTTGACTTGCATAACCTTATTTTTGAGGTCTATGCTATTAATCAATTTTTCAGCAAGTTTGTGGTTTGGAGCAGCGTTCAGACTTTGGGGGAAGAAATTTGGCTATTTTTTGTGTCGAGTGAGTATTAAAGTCTGTATGTTCCTTTTCAGCAAATGAATATTAGCTGTTTTTGGTTGTTGTAAAGAGGCAATGTGTAACTTTTTGGTTCGGGGTCTGTCACCTGCTTGTTTGGAGATGATCTACCTGGAATGTTCCACAGTATGACATTAAACAGTTCTACCTTCCATTAATTCAATTTCAGATGGTTTTATCCTTCAAAAATACCTAGAAAGGAAGGTATTCTGACCATGAGCGGGGTTGGTTCTTTGCCACAGGTCTGCCCTGTAACTTGATCTAGTTTGGTGTCTGTGAAAGGTTTAATGCCATACTGTGAAACAATCCAGACAAAGCAACATCTCCGTGGAGACAGACCCTCTACCAGAATAGTGACACAATGCTAGCCTGATTCATCAGCCAGTTTCACTTTGTGGAAAACGCCTGACCTCGCAAGATTAGGATTCGTTCACTCGACGGTAGGTGGGTACTTTTTTTCATTTAGGAAGAAGGGCAATAACGTCTTTCCCCTTGATGAAATTCAACAAACATTTTTTTGTTCGGGCTTTAAATCTTTGATCTCGGGAGTTGTTGTCAACACAGAATGTATGGCTCTTCAATGATTGGCTGGTACCCGGACTCGCACTTCCGGAGTTTTTGTGAATCGTCTAGTGTATTTCGATTCCTGACCTAGTCGCTGGAGAGAAATGAAATTGAGCAGAGGCACTAGGTGGCGCTAGCCTGGCTAACACAATGCACCTTTAAATTAAAAATCTAATATCATGATCAATTAAAATAAGAAAAAATCGTAATGGATTTTTTTTTCACCTAGTCTGATTGTATACAGAACTGACTGACAAGTAATGTCATTCCTCTATACCAGTAAATAGCACAGTTATCAGTGATTCACATTCACTTGTCATTTATAGCCTATAAAAACAACACCTGCTCCATATGTACAAGCTTAAGCATGTGCGCTCTTAACTGTATAGTACTTAGTCTACTGCCCCAGGACCTCTCCATACCTGATTCTACTGTAGGTGTATCTGACTCACGTTTTCCACCAAACATGCCCGCTCACAGTCCTGGCTTGTGGGACCCCTTTTTCTTGTCCAGATAGTAAATGAGTGGAAAACATAATGGTCAAACGTTGGTCTCATTTAAACCCATTAAACCCCTCAGAAAACGTTTATGTTTTTAACTGATAGGTTACAGCTCTGTGCACAGAAAGGTAATCTAAACAGGATTTAATTAGAATAGCGTAGATTTAGTCTAGCCTGGGTTCTGTTTACACATTTACCCTGATATTACGTCCATGGTCTTCAATTTAAATAATTATCTCATTTGACGGTCTTAAACTGTTTCTCTGTGTTGGTTTTGTGGATTCACTGGATATGAGGGTAAGGAGCTGTTTTAAATTATAATTATATTCTGTCTTAAATGCAGTGGTCCATGATTTTTCTTTACTTACCATACCAAAGCAAAGAAATATGCTAGTTTTTTTTCTAGCAGTTTTTATTTGTATATTTGTGTAACAAAAATGTTAAAAATAAACCCTCAGCCTTTCAGCAGGTCTCAAACTATGATAAAAAAAATACTTTACTTTGCAGTCCTGTTCAAAAATGTAGTGGGGGAGAAATTACATCTTTAGTGAAGTAAGTTTAGTAAGTTAAAAGTATTCACTTTAAAAAGTACTTAAGTATAGATATCTAAAATGTATACTTAAGATACTTGAGATACCCTATACTTAAGATAACTAGAGCTGTGTAGAATGATACTGTAGGTTATGTAAAGAATATTGACAAAATGGTTTCTTGTGAAGTTGTCAACTTTAGTTTGATTTTTGGGACATTTAAGATTTGAGTGCCGCAATTACACATTTGGACTGGAATTGGGCTCATATTATTCTAAACCAACTGTGTATTCTTTTATTATTATCAAGTTATAATGTTGTATCTTCACCAAAACAACTTATTTGAAGATCATATGACCTAAACTGACGTGACCTCAGATAATTTCAGTTCAGAAATGTTGACAGAAGCTACTATTGTTTTTAGTTTCATACAAACAACATTTCTTTCAACACTTCATCAGATGCAGCCATCGTTTCATGCCAACTGAAGCTTTGAAGTATTTCCAAGACACATTGTTTTGTCCAAAATAGTTTAAATCGCCCACATACACAACTGAAGACCTTCAATACAAATTCTTTCTCTGGCTGGATTTTTGCAGAAGCCACATTCCTGGAGTGCAGCATCTCTCTGGGTCTGTGGGACAGTGTCTGGGTGGAGGACGTGGATATACCTCACCTTTAGATAAACAATACAGACTCATTTTAGCTTAACCACAAAAGTTTGAGTTGACGTTAGCCTTTCCAAGGTCAGCTGAAAACGCGCACACAGTTTCACACATACAAGATTGGAATCCTGCTCTTCAATGCAGACCAGATGTGGAGATGGGCTAAGTCTGTCTTTCAATAACATGAAAAGGATATATCTGACTTTAAAGTTCCACCACGCCCTTGTAAAAATATGCACTATTTTGATTCCATCTGGTGAGTTCAGGATCTTTCTCTGTTAAACCCATATCAAAAATACCTAACTCTTATTATGCCCAACCTACTACTCAAACACAAACTTAAACAGCACAGTGGTGGAGTGGTTAGCATCTTTGGCTCACAGTAAGGTTCCAGGTTCAGTTGTGAGCCAGGTGGGGCCACCCTATATGGAGTTGTATATTGACGTCAACCTAGCAGGCGCAGTGGGTGACCACAGTGGAGGGGACACTTCAAATAAATAGGGAAGGTTTTTAAGGTTTAAGGTTTATGTGGAAATTGAAATCAGAACATCTGAAGAAATCTTAGAACATTCAAACTCCACACGATGAAGCCAAAGGCGAGCTAGCAAGGCGATTGTCAGAGTTCAAACCAGCCTTACACAACAAAATGGATTCTCATGATATTTGTTCACAAATTCACGAGAATCCATCTTGGCGTGCCCCTGCTGGTGCGATAAGGCCCAACATGTGGCAGGCGTCCAATCAGAGAGCAGCTCTGAGGTTTGTGCGGAAGCCAAAGGCAAAGCGCCCAAACAAACCAAAACAAACATGGTGACGTCTACAGACGTACTTCAGCCTATTTTAGCGTCAATACGGACTATTTTATTTGTGAAAAATGTGTGGAAGGTAAGTGCTTTGTGCATTTGTGGACAAGAAATATGTCTGTACTTTTCTCTCAACTGTATTTGAGAGAAACTAAAGTTTGATTTTTTTGGCTTCTAATAGTTGCCATGACGTTCTGTTTTCCAATTGCTTTCAACTAGAGCCATCCCAGATTAATAATGAGTATAAATCAATTCAATTTGACACATGTATCAATCTGGCATGAGCCAGGTTACAAGGAGGTAGGAGGTAGATAAATTAAGTTTTTGAAATGTCAAAAATGTATTTGCCATGTAAAGACGGATAAGTACATCTGGTCCAATTAACCCTGACATGTTAATGGCCTCTGTCAGACGGCCACAGATGGCTGCACCTGCTCATATATGGCTCATATATGGTAATGAAGCAATACTCTCTCTCTCTCTCCCTCTCTGCTACTCTTTCTATCACTCTTTCTGCTTGCCTCTCTCTCTCTGTATGGTGACCTCCTGTTGTGAGCACTGGCCCTCCTCCAGACCCTCTGACCACACAAACTCATTATAAAAGGATTTAGCTTCTCACAGCCTCTGGGGTCTCACTGGGGGACAGGCTGTTATTAATGTATGTAAAAGCTGAGGTTAGATCTCTGCATGGTGCACATCAGTCTGTCCAAAATGTGAGATGGATTAAATTCAACCTCACAAGAGCATGCAGATGTTGAGCTAGGTTTGGTCAGAAAAACCTTGTAGGAAGATTTGTCTATTGCTGTGTTTCCATCAAAGGGAAAAAAAGACACCTCTAAGTACCTCTATATCTTCATCAGGTCTTAAACTGGAGTACAACGCCATTGCTTGTGTAGTTCTGAACAAGGTCAAAGGAGTACAAAAACACAGATAAATCATAAACCTGACCTTAAAATATGGAAATAATAGAAGTACAGAGGAACTTGCATACCCACAGAAGGAGCGCAGTACTTTGACAGCCACTGGTCTGTTCTGTTTTCAGTTGATGGGGGAGCATGCAGGAGATACCCGGGTCAAATGTTTGAACGTGTAGAGATAAAATTTGAGTGAGATGTTGGCTTAGCTGGCTGATATTATGTAAGATTTTTAGACTGACTTAAGGCTAAATGAGGTCACAGAGCTCCAGCTGCACTTGGAGGTGACTCTGGCTCAGCAGGTCTGCGTAAACATAAACTCTAATGTAATACATGTGCAGTAAAAGAGTCTGTTAAACATTTAGAGGAGTGTGGAGGGTTAGAGCAGGCGCCTGAATACTCTTTTTTATACATTACTGTGCGTTTTATGAGCAACGCTAATTAAGCAACAACATGCACACACGCTCGCACACCAGGGATCAGCATCAAAGCATGTAGAGGAGGAGAGCAATACAGTTTCATGGCATACAAGTAATGGAGAAAGAGGAGAGACATTACCACAATTTTAAAGTCGTTAGGTGCCATATTTAAAGTTAATGATAGGGCTCTCTCATGTGTGCTATAGATTAAGGCTATAGTGCATACCATCAGCTTTTTAATGTCCAAGACAGTTTAATTTTCTCCTCAGTAACACTTTTTGTACTCATATTGTTGTGAGGTGTGAATCTCTGTAGCCATAGCCTGCCCCTGGGCAGACTGGTATATGCAGTCAGTATGTAACATCCTTACCGTATTGCACATCAAAGGGTTTTTTAAATAATTTACCACAGGTATAGTCTACTAATAGTTGGCAGGTTTAGTATACTAATAGTTGGCACATTTTTAAGGCTACGTTTATATGATGACAGTCTGAACAGAGGCGTGAGTCTGCACTCATACGGTGACACAAAAGTGTGTGGAATTCGATTGGGTATGCATACCAGGTTTCTGTGTATGTGACATAAACACGTACACAACGTCAACAGATTTGACCAGTGTTTTGCATCTTGGGCGATGTAGATGGAAATGCTACAGCAGAGCGTATTCAACTTTTCCACTCTGGAGGGTGGTTTCAGATTTTTGTCACCGTCTATACGAAAGGCACTTCCAATAAAATATTTTGTCGTTTTTACCCGCAAGCATTCTCGTGTAAACAGGCCTTAAATCTGGACTCTTTCAACAATGTAACTTTTCTGTTGGTTGACCACCTGCATGTCTCCATGGAGATGATAATTTGTCTGGCGCCACCTAGTGCCTCTGCTCGATTTCATCTCTCTCCAACGACTAGGTCAGGAATCAGAATGCACTAGACGGTTTGCAAAAACCCCAGAAGTGCGAGTCCGGGCACCAGCCATATATTCTGTGGTGGCAACGATTCCCTAGATCGAGGCTTTATAGCCGCAACAAAGAAAATGTTTGCTGAATTTTTTCAAGAGGAAAGACGTTATTGCCCTTCCTACGGCATTTGGGAAAGACTTAATATACCAGTTAGTCCCATTAGCATTACATACATCATGACCAAATAGCAACGATTGGTTAAATGAAAAGAAGTACCCGCCTACAGTTGAATGAACGAATCCTAATGCTGCGTGGTCAGACGGATTCCACAAAGTGAAACTGGCTGATGACTCAGGCTAAACAATATTTAATGCTGGAATGTTCCACAATATTAACCATATCTTTCATGCATTTATTAAATTACAGGTATTTTCATTGCAAAAAAGAGAGAAAAAATCTGATCTGACCTGTTTTGTCGTGTGCGGTGATGGCATCATCTGATTGTCTCCATGGACAGTTAGATTAGTTAAATGCCATACGGTGAAACATTTCAGGCAAAGCAATAACACTATTGAGATTACACTCACGAACCCTCTCCTGAAAAGGAGTACACATTTAATGTTTGTTTGACAATAACATAATGTTTGTTTGACAATGGCATCACGCCAACCCACAACATTAGACAAGTTTTACTCCTTTTCCACAACAACTACACGAGACAGGAATCACAGTCGGTCCAAATGAATGGCTTGTCTGTGTGAAGTCATCTGATCTGCTCATTTCAATCCCACACATGCAGCTAAAGTGGACACATAACAGGTACTGCCTTTGTATGCCCACACAGACACTCTCTCACTCTCAGTCAGGAAACAGCTTTGATCTCATCTGCCCCACAACAAGAACTTCAACAAACCATGTCTAACTCTGCCCACTCCCTCACCTCATCTGAGCATTCTTACAGCTCTCTGATGCTGCCTTCAAATACTAACACTTCATCCAGGCATGAGACAGACGGATTATGTAACCTGGTCCATAAATACTGGTACAATATAACAATGAAAGACAAAAGAATGAAAGAAATGCACCATTCTTATTTAAACTGGATGATTAAAGGGCCCATTTTATACTGTAGCATTGTTTTCTCATCAAAAATATACCTGGTAAACACACAAACTCTGCATATTTAGGCTGTGTTCTTCTTTCAAAAGTAAAAGACTTCATCCTTGTGGTGTCTTGTGGTAATACAGGAAATGCTCCACTGTGTTTTTAAACTCCACACTGCTTCATTACAATTATTTGGATATTTTCAGCTCTGGAGCTCCCACTCTTACCTGAACTAATAAAACGAGCATTTTGAGCTTTGGAGGTTTAAACAGATTAACAATAAAAGGATTATCAAAACATGTTTCAATGGAACAAAACACAACTCCAGGTATGTTTTTGATGATGTAACAGCATTATAGCAGGGTTTAAAGCTTGCAAGAGTCCATTTTGTATAATAGAGAACCTTTAATCACAAGTAAAATTGCAACTTGAATAGCCACAATTACCAAAGTTGGTATTCAAGTAAATGTTTATGTTGTCTTCATGAAGTCTTCATTGATGTATTTGAGTAGGTTTACTAAAAAACAAAAAATGGAAGGCATAAAGTTACATTTGTTCTTCTTTTCTTTTCTTTTTTTCCAGCAAATGTTAAAATTTTCTCTATTCAGTGTGCATTTGTTTAGCTTTTAGAGGTTCTAGGAGAGTCCTTTGTAAAATACTAGGTGCATTTGGGAGGCAGTCAACTTCAATATCATAGAATGGTTGTATTTTAGATAGATGCTATAGTTAGAACTGGATATAGAGTGCAGATGAAGTCCAAAGAGGACATTTAGATGAAGCAAGGGAGTGTGATATCATGTTATGTCCTATAGCCAATGAGTCAGATGTACCAAAAATGTGTTAATGATTAATGAGTGTTTATCATGGCCTAGATAAAACATGATTTCATCTAAAACCAACAGAAAATGAAAAAACTCCCATATAATTTATTTTTCAATCTGGGTCATTTTAATAGACTGTCTTTGATATTTTAATGGCTTCTCAGCTCGGCTCCACACTGTTACTTCTCTAGTCATAATATACAGTCGATAATTTGAAGTGAGCTCATATGTTATGGTTGCTATGGTTACCAGCTTCATATGGGTGTAGTCAGTAAGTCGCTTTAGACCTTAGGAGGGTTCACGGCGCTGCACGACATATGTCTTTTGTATTGAACCCAATGCAAAAGCAGTTCATAATATTTTCAAGTTGTTATGAAATTATGAAAAACGTATTCCATATTCCAAAAAACTTTCTGCTTGTTCATATTAAGGCTCATGTTCCGGGTAATTGGAAGGCTTGGAACTATTCAAACCAGATTTCTTATAAAAATCTGTGCCTCGATATGGTTTTGATTCTTCACCAATGGCCAGTACAGCTCTGCCCACCAGCCAGTGCAGTAGAAAAGGCTCTGCGGGGTCTGGTGTTTTGTAAGGGCGGCTCGGTGTGTGGGGTTCTGTATGGTAATGGGGGGATTTTTCCATGTTTGCTTGCTGTTTGTTTTCGCTAAAGGGGAAAAGAACAGAGTGTACAAAACAGATGAAGATGTCCCAAAACTCCTCTAAAACTCCCTGTTCCAAGCGATCTGAAAATGTGTTTTTAAAGGGCCTTTACCCAATTATGAACCATGAGTGAAGTGAACTGTTGGTCCTGCCCACCTTGTTCCACTTCTCTTCTTCTCTCTGTCTCCCTCTCTCTTTCTCTCTCTCTCTTTTCTCCCTCTCTCTCTTTCTCTCTTCTCTCTCCCCCTTTTTTCTCTTTCTTTCTATCTCTCTCCTCTCTCTCCATCTTCTGTCTCTCTCTCTTCTCTCTTTCCTCTTTATTTTCTCTGTGTCTCTTCCTCTCCTTTCTTTTCTCTCTCTCTCCCTTCTCTCTTTCTCTCTCCCTATCATCTTTCTCTCTCTTCTCTCTCTCCCTCTTCTCTTTCTCTCTTTCTTCTCTCTCTTTCTTTCTCTCTTTCTTCTCTCTCTCCTTCTCTCTTTTTCCTCTCTCTCTCTTTTCTCTCTCCTCTCTCTCTCTCTCTCTTTTCCCTCTTCTATCTCTCATCTCTGTCTCTCTCTCTTCTCCGTCTTATTTTTCTCTCTCTCGTCTCACTCTTTTTTCTCTCTTTTTCTTTCTCTCTCCCTCTCTTCTCTCTCTCCCTCTTCTCTTTCTCTTCTCTCTCTCTTTTCCCTCTCTCTTCTCTCTCTCCCCCTTATCTCTTTCTCTCCATCTTCTCTCTCTCACACACTTTTTCTCTCTGTTTCTGTTTTCTCTCTTGCCCTCTTATATCGCTCTCACACCCTTTCTCTCACTCTTCTCTCTTTTTTTTCTCTTTCTCACTCTCTCTCTCTCAGTCTCACTCAATCTCCTTCTCTTGTTCTCTCTCTCTCTCTCTCTCTGTCTATCTATCTCTCTCTCTATCTATCTATCTATTTATCTGTCTATCTTTGATATTGAACCATGACAGAGAAATAATATTATCTATTGTCCGGCAGCTGTTTCCATGTGTTTCTGATCTCTGATAAAATAATAATTTTCAGGTCATCCTTATCCAACAAAAGCCTTTTTAAATACACAGGCAATAACATCTTTTTTCACCAAAAATATTAGATCTATGCTCACAGCTTTGGGCAAGAGATTTCCTGACCGAGCCAATGGCCTACAGAGATAATTTTATTTTTTATAAGTTAACATATTTTAGTCACTGTTCGACCTTCTATGCACTTTCAAGCACACAAAAATGTTCCTCCCAGTAAGGGATTTCCAAAACACATTACTTATTACTTCAGTCCAAGTAATCTTTTCTTTTCTAAAGGTACAATAATTCAGCTCACCCGGGCGGCTCTCTTTGTATCCTCTGAGCTCTGTTTGGTTTGGACATGTTTTATGAAGCTGTCTCCAGCACATTATTCTGGATAAAGTGGTTTTATCTGTTAGCTGCTTATCAGGCCTTTTCCATTAGACCGATAATGCACGAGTAGGTCAAGGGGTCAAGGATGGTAAAACTGTCTCCTCAAATCATCCGGGATTGAGATGGAGAATAACTTTGACCATCAGTTCATATTATACTCCTTAAAATGTGTCATCTTCAGTTGTATTTAACTTTATCGAGTACTTTAACCAATACTTGTGTAAAATTCATTTGGAAAAAGAGGTCAATTTTCCTGAGATATTGAGCAAGACCTCTAAGTTGCTTTGATGTGTTTGCAGTTCACAACAACTTGCGGTTAACGGTTTTCTTCTATTGTTTTCTGAATTACAAAAGATATTTAATCTTTTCAATGTTTGCAACCAGTGCCACACAGATTTACCCACACTGCCTTATCTAGTTTAAACATTATGGATATGACTTTAACCGTAGTGACATTGATAAATAAGTGTTCTCATTTTTGGTCAGTGACAATTTTAATCAATATATACATTTTACATTTCTATATATTTTTATGAGCTCAAATTTGGGACTCAAACTGAACTGCAACAGAAATAATTTTCATTCAGACATTCATTTAATGAAAAAAGATGTTGTCATATCTTTCCATTGTCAAATAATACTGTGTAAAACCGTGTAAATTAAATTAGTTTTGGCCCTTGTTTATTGTATGGTTGCTAGGTAAGACAAATACACTCTACTCATATCACATCATATCACTCATGTCCAACCAGGAAGTAAAATTATTTTTATTTTAAGTTTTTTTGTGTGTGTGAAAATGTGCAAAAGTAAAAACAGACAAACTCCCTACAGTTTTATTTTTAATGAAATTTGGGTGCTCCAAAGAACTACAGTGCAGAGCTTTTTCTTTTTTTTTTCCACATTTTTTGTCTTTGGACCCAGCACGCAGTCACAACATTTATTGGATGTGCATGTCTCTAACTACCAGTTGTGTGTGAAAATGTGCCATATGCCCAAAGTACCTGGTAACTGTACTAGGTCTGATACTACTTCAGTCAAATGTTAAATATAAAAATTTTGAAAATTTTGATGCCCTGTGAACCAGGAATCCTCCTGTTCAAGGGTAAATACTTTAAGTATTGAATCTCCACACACTCCTGACCTTTACATGTAATGATGTGGGCACAGCTCTTTAATAGATTTTGTAAACCAAAGAACTACAAAGTCCATATTAAATGCTTAAACCTAGACATTACCTACCATGGATACAGGAGGAGGAGCCATGACTGGTACCACACTGTCAACATGGCAACACGATTGTATTATGAACAGACTAATCCCTAATTATAAAGTTTGGATCATTACACCTTTTGTAAATCTGTATAAACACTAAAATGCCTACTTGATTTTTTTTTCAGTGACATCACACATTAGCAAACACTGCCTGACAAGTTAGAAGATCAGCTGAGAATCTGAGAAAAAATACAAACAACTCATTTTTTGGCACCTGTAATCAGTGACTTTAATGCATTCATGGTCCTGTTTAGGGGGTTTGATTTTGAACAAAAATGTGACTGTTGCCTAATGCTAGTTGCACAAATTCAGCTCATCCTGTTGTTTCACCAAAGTCAGTTCTTTCGGGCCAGATTGTGTTAAAATAAAGAGCAGATTAAAGTTTAAGAACAGAGCGTCAGACAAAGCTGTACCTTCAATTAGCACCAGCAAAAGTAGTTGTTTCAATGGATTTGGAAAAAATTCAAGCATACTGTATATCCAAATGCATTTCTGCAACATACCGATTTAAGATTTTGGCTGAACCAGTGTATAGCCTCATTTTACATTTGGCGTTGACCTCAGAGGAATGCACTGCCTCCCCCCACTCTCTCTCTGTCCTGTCCGTGACTCTGTATCCAGGGGACAATGTGTGCCTACACTATGGCAACCCCTCCAAGTGAACTTGTTTTTATAGCTGTTTACCTCTTTATTGTTCTGTAAATGCCAGTCCTGACCTTCTAAGTGACTTGAAATGATCTGTTTTATGGGGCTGGTTTTACTCTGTTTAGCCCTAACTAAGTGGTATATGTCATATTTTTAAATGACAAAAATACTGTACAGACATTCACAGTAAACACCCTATTATAGTTTTAAATACCTTCAATAAAAGGACATTACCCAACAGATATTGCAAATATTATTGTATTTAATGATTTGCATAACACAATATTGTCAGACAGTCTCATTATAGAGACTATATAACTGCCTCTTCCCTCAGTGCCCAGGAGGTTATATTGCAAAACAAGGCTTCAGGATTTATTCAACTGGACCAAATTATTAGAGTGAGTACGTTTTACCTCTTGTAAGCAAGGCTTGCAACTGTGCCAGTTTTTAAGCTTAGAATATATGAGCCTTCAAGTGTCTTTGGCAGATAGACGTTTTTTAATTGTTTTTATTATATGTTTGCCAGTTCTAACGCAGAAGCAGGAACAGGAGCAAAATAAGATTATTTTATGAACCCTGTGATTTAAAAAATAGACTCATTTTATATAAACTACAGTTCTTTTGAGGTTTTGTATTCCCTGTTTTCAAGCATGTTGATATATGATCAGTGAACAAATATTGTAATAATCATCTCTTCCACACCAGTGAATGTACAGGGAAACAGTTCAAATCGTGAATCCAATGCTCACTGACCCCATTCACTACAGTAAGTGCTTTAGTCTTTGTAGAGTTGCTCCTGTCCTTGCCAAACTGTGTCCACTGAAGTCTATATAAACTATAAATCCCTGTGTAATTTTCCATATATATTGAACGGATACTTTGATATTGGATTTGATATTGTCCTTTGACTTTTTGTCCCTCATAAATTCTACACATTTTACACAAAGCCTGTAAGTCATAATACTTGACCTGTAAAATCAGCATATGCATCTTCACTGGCCTGAAAATGCGTGGACCATATGGTTCTGTTTACAGAGCGGGCACTTGAATGTTGTGATATAGAACCATAATCCAATAAATTTGTTCATTTAGCTGAAATAGCAGATCTTTTTTTTTTTAAAAGGTTCATTATTTTTTTATCACTTTAAAGGTTTAGTTATTTAGTTTATAGTTTATGAGCAAAAATTATTTTGATTTTTACACATAGTTTGACAATTTACATTTGCAGATTTCCTAATTCTGCAATTCTATGTGTTATACTGATGAGAAATTCAATCGATACTTTGGGGGGGTGATGCTAAGTAGAGGTACTGCTCTGTCTGAAGCTCTTTTACATAAGTTAAACTTCAATTTGAGCTTTGTTTTTACGTATCTTGACGGAAAAGAACAGTGCAGAGCTGCAACAAGTGAGCTGATTTAAGACGTTTATTCCAATTAGTATTATTCTTAAAACTTTTTTGGTAGTGTATGCTAATGTGTGTCTGTTTTGTCACCATGATAACCACTGAACATCCTGCCTTACTGACATAGGCCACATGTAAAACCTCCCCAGCGCGATGTCACTGCGAAGTATCAATAATGTCCTAACAACAGCACATGGAGTCTGCCTGAACGGTTTCCCATGACAGCAGCACACAGACACACAGACAGCTGTTGCCTCAGTATTATGACACATGAGTGGATAAAGTGTCCCACAAAACCATGAAACTGTTAATTCAACTGTAATCTGTTTTGAATGAGTCCTCCATGTGTTCGTCTGTGTTTACTTTCGTTTAAATGAATAGAAATAATTGGAGGAAGATACAATGGCTTTTCCAGACCTGCAAACCTGAATGTGAATTGAAAATGGTTTTGTCAGACTCATCATTACGCCAAGCTAAAAGGTCAAACACCAGCTTAAATGACCTGAAAATATTCATTAATACAAATATATGTAAGCATATTTTAGATAATAAATGTTTTCAAGCTATGCCCTAAGGCTGTGCAATTAATTGAATTTTCATTGCAGTTTCATTTTGTGTGTCAAACGATCTCCAAACTCATATAATCGAGTTGAAATGATTTAGGGTGCACTCACTCTAGGTCTTTAGAACCATGCCCAAGCACAGTACGTTTGTCCAGTGTGAGTGCCATAGAACAGACTTTGGCCCAGTTCAAGGAGGTGGGCCTGAACACGGCACGGTTGCTCATGTACGCACACACATACGACTTTACTTTACGATCCCTGTCAGGTGCGCTGATGTCACTCATACGAGGGAAACATTGAATAAAGTTCACTCTAAAACACACTGTGAATCCACGTCACCTTCAGTAAGGACTGTAACAGTGACAGACGTTTTGCAGCGTCATCTCCGGCTGTCCTCACTGCTCCGTGCTGTTATTATATCCACAAACTCACAGAGGAACACGTATCACAGCAGGACTCATATCTGCCTCACTATTAAATAGATATTTTTGCCTTTGGGCTTATTTTCTCCACTAAAGCGTTATCTCTGCTGTACAACATGTAAACAAACAGCGCCGTGTGATGAAGTCATCGGCCACGGACTGGTCTGTTTGTGCAGGTGTGAGTGCGAAACATAAGAACCCTACACAATCGTGCTTGAGCATGGCACAGTTCTAAAGTCCCAGTGCAAGTGAGCCCTAAAGCTTAACAAAGTTTATTTTGGGCTATTTTTTATAGAAATAAGTATATTTATTTAATTTTTTTCAAATATAGAGATTGTAGAGCAGCTGGATATATAGTTTATTTTGGATACATTTATATTTTTCTATTCCTTATTTCATGTTCAAAGTATATTTTATTCATTTTAAGTTTTATACATAGCGAAACTGCTCTAAGGTACATATTTGTATTTTATTTTCAATTTGAAAGTTTTGCATAAATTATCAATAACAAAGTGTTTTTTTAAGAGAGAAATGCTGAATAAATGCAATGTAAGTAAAAAAAAATATCATTTGAGTAATCGTGATTTCAATACTGACCAAAAATAATATCGTGATAATGATTTTTTTCCCCATAATTAAGCAGCCCTACTATGCACATTTACAGAGGGTTTGACAGGTCAGCATCCATTTCATATCATATTCCCTGACATACAGTATATTGCTATTTTGTCATTCAGTAAGACACTACACTAAACTTATGTGCCTCCGAACTGTTGCATGTGATCGTATGTTTATTATTTGGAGAGGCCATTTAAACAATTTAGCTGAATAGACCTTTCGAGGCAGCCCAATATTACAAGATTAATTATGTTCTTTTTGTGTGTTGTGCATTTGTCTGAGCTATTGGAAAACATAGCACCCTAAAGCAGCGGATGATAAATGTCACTCAGCACGTCTAACAAGGCCAAACACTCTGCGGTTTCTCTGCACCATTGACCAAATTTGGAGTGTATTGTGAAATAGCATTAACACCAGCGTCGAGTCCAGATGTCAGGTCTGAAGTGTGCTCAGGAGACTCGCTCACACATGTGCTGTCAGAGAAAATCTCACACATGGGAAAATGGGGTCTCCGAGTGTCAACATTTCAGCTCTTTTGTTTGAGGGTTATGTACTTTTGAGGTCATATATTAGATTTGGACTGCCTGTTGTGTTATGGTGCCACACATTGTATTAGTGGCTCATAGAGCTACACAGGAGGAATATTAGAGGCATTCTTGGTGTCTTAGAAAATGTCTGAGCAAAATTAAGCTTGAGCTTATATTACTTTACATGAAAAGTGGGCTTTGTGCGAAAATGTGGAAAAATTAACCAATTAATTAAAGTTGTGTGACACTTGCTTGGGATCCAGAAGAATACACACTTTTTCAATACTTTGTGAACATGTGAGTCTGGTCATCGCTGAATTTCTCCTTTTTCATGTGGGTGTGATTGACAGGTGGATTAGCCAATCAAGGACATGCATGGTCTGTCTATATTGAGAAAAATAAAGGAAAAAACATCACAGGAGACATTGTGAACTTCTACAGAATCAATGAGCAAAGCATTAAACTCTGTTCATCTGAGGTGAGATACGATCACATTTTGCAGGGCATGGGGACCAGGCTGATATAATTTTGTATAAAAAATACAGAGTATGCAAAACAAATCTGAATCTTGATGAAACACTTTAACTAGTATTTGTTTAGTTTTTAGGACCAGGCTGTTTGAATATTTTAAAATGTGTAAATAATATTTCAAACAGAATTACTATTTGAAGAGAATTTTTATATTACAGTTTAAAAGTCTATACTAGTCACACAATATCTCCCTTTTGAAACATTTTGCTTATTAAATTGAAATACAAGATGACATTTGGGTCATATGGGAAAATATAGAAAAAATGTACAAATAATCACTCACATTCTTTCAGTGCGGAACACAGAAGCAACAATGTCCATAAATACTGTGCATGTGTTTCAGCTTAACCTTTTGACATTTTGAGGACTTTTGACCCTCCATAAGATTGAGAATTGAGTTTAGAATTGCTAATTGTTATGGCAACGGTCCTAATTTCTCATCACTCTAAAACCCATAAAGCCGGAGTACCCAATAACACAAACCTGGCCACCATGCTGTTCTCACCCCAGCTGAACTATGGACACTCACAAGGCCAGCAGAGGAAATATCTGTTGGAAATATGGCAGTGGTCCTTCTCTTTACAGCCTTGTAAAATGTGCCAGTGAATTGTTCTGCCAAGACCAAGTGGACCAACAACTCATCTCAACAACTTTCCCCTAAAGACGGACCATAAATCACCAATGTTCTGCACTAAACAGCATGAGCACTTATGCACGCCTATTGCTATTGTCCACTTATCCTCTGATCTTCAGCCCATGTGCAATAATGAGGTCAGTAGTAGTAGTAGTAGTAGTAGTAGTAATAGTAGCAGTAATAGTAATGGTAGTCACACTTTAAGACCCACTGTTATTCTCTGACTTTTAACACCGCGTTGGTTAAGTTGTGTGGTCCTCTGTGTCTTTTATTTATTATTATTTATTGCCATTTAATGATTTTATGGTTTTGCTTTTATTTGCTTTTATACTGGATTAATTGTTTTTATGACTGACTGGTATGATCACATTTTTAGCAATTTACCTGTTGTTTTCTTTTAATGGTCTTTCAGCAGCACTTTGGAAACGGCTTTGTTTGTAAAATGTGTTATAAATAAAGTGGATTTGGATTTAGATTTTTTTTTCTGCATTACTCATTCATTCCATGCTCAGTTGTGGTGAGCTACTAGTGTAGCCACAGCTGCCATGAGACAGACTGACAGAAGCAAGGCTGCCAATCTGCGGCATTAGCCCTCCCCCAACCACCAGCATCACCCACACACCACTGTCATACTAGGCAATGTGGATGAAGTGTCTTTCCTAAGGACCCAACAACAGTTTTGCGCCCCACTGTGGCACCTGATATTCCCGGTCATGTCCCATCAAGTACTAACCAGACCCAACCCTGCTCAGCCTGTGAGATCTGACAAGATCAGGCTTTGATAAGGAGGTTTAGCCACAAAGTAATGGTGATAGTGGTAGTAGTAGTAGTAGTAGTCGTAGTGGTGGTGGTGTGGTGGTGTGGTGGTGGTTGAGCTAGTAGCTTTGGCTGTAGAAAAAAGTCCCAAAAGTCAAATGTCCAGTAGGTCAGGTTGTTTGTATAATTTATTATTTGTAAGAATATGCAGACAATATTAATTAAAACTATCAATTCCAATACATTTATGTCTGTGAAATGCTGTGTGGAAGTAAAAATACTTTTACTTGAGTCCAAATTTTGACCACCTCTGTAGACCATCATTTGTGGTAATTAAGCTTTCTTTGCAGCGGGCTGATCTTGGCTTATTTCATTTTTCAGATCATTTAAACTAACCCTAACACATGTAATGAACTGGAATGTGGACGGCTTTTTCATAATTTGTGGTTTTGAAGCTTCACACTGACTTCATGTTCTCGTTTCTTGACTCTGGCTTGAGTTCGCACAGACTTTGAGTTTTTCCTGAATTTGAAAACAGAAATCTAACTCCATAATGAGTCTCTGTCCAGGGCATCAGGAGGAATGTGAGAATGTGAGACCCTTTATTTTCCCAGGCAGAGGGGTAGAGCAACCAAAAAGTGGTATTACAAATAATACTGTTTATAAAGGTGCACTATGTAACTATTCTAATAAAGGGTCCACCATCTTTTTGTCACCACAAAGATGTTACTGCATTGCCTGGAAGGTTCCATACTATGGCATTAAACATGTAACTCTAAGCAGGTGATGCCTTCAGGGCAAGTTACAGGTCATGTCTGTGGAGAGGCATGTTTATTTGTATGTTAAAGTTATGAAACATAACATAAACATAAACTTAGACTTAGATAAACTTTATTGATCCTCAAGGGAAATTACTGGGACACAGTTGTTGCTCACACATCACAATATATTATAATAAAAAATAAAATAAAATAAAAAACCAGGCAGATCAAAAGGTACTTTGAATTGTATTGAAGAGAAATGTCTTATTTTGACATGTACTGATTCTCTTATTATTTTTAGTTCTAATTTCGTAACCTGAACACTCACAACTATCAATTAACCTCATAAACTTAACATTCCCTGTTACTTCAAAATAAAATGGCTTCAGTAGAAAGAGTCTGTGATGTGATAATATCTGTGTTCCCCACTCTAATGCCTTTCCTCTGTGCCTGAGTGGAGTGTGTATGTCGTAATGCTGGAGATTGTGTTTCAAAATATCTCGCAGGCTGTGGAGCTGTAACCATGCAACAGGCTGCTAACAGAACATGAACCGCCAGAGCTTTTTCTCATTAGCCACACTCAAGAAAGGAGAGAAAATGGAGACAAATTTTGTTTTTTATGCCATGTCCCAAGCCAAGAATAAAGGGTTCATTGCACAGTATGTTAGCTGTCAGTAAATGCTAGTGGGATATTATTTGGTTTATCCAGAATTTTGTTTTTTCCAAGTCACAATATTATATCGAATTGTAAGAGCTATAACATTATAAATGTACATTTTTCAGTGTTGTTTCATAACAATAACTTGATATAATTTGATGTAGTGACCTTTGAGGTGGTAAAAAAAAAAAAATCCATTATTTTCTGCTATCTAAACAGTAAAACATGCCACTACTTCAGCTCATTTTATATGCATGTTAAAAACTAAGGCTGTCCAGTGTATCCACGTTTTATGTTTTGTTGTCTAATAAAATCAAGCCAGGAGACAACTATTTTTCTTTTTACAAATGGCAACTTGAGTGGCCAACTTTCGAAACTGATTTTCACTCATAAAAATGTAGGCCGTAAAAACAATGCACTTTGCCAATCAGCATCTGTTTTGCATCATATTCTGGCTTTGTCTGTGTGGCAGTGATGAATGAGTATCAGTATTAAAATTTTGATATGTTGAAATCGCTCAAAACTAACAAAAGTAATAATACTCTGTGTGTCTCTATTGCAGTGTCCAGGTCCCAGGTGTCATCGCAGCGCCAGGGCTTAGTTCCGGAGAATGCGACGCGGGTGTCAGAGCGCCCCCTGGTGGTGCAGCAGACGATGGGAGATCCCGCCACAGAGAGCGACCTTCTGGAGAACATCTGGAAACTGGAAAACCTCTTCCAGAACCACAGCGACTGGTTACAGAAGCTGGACATACTCATGAAGGTACAAGCTACAGTAACACACGATTTTGAATGTGATTAGGTAATGATTGGATAAAATCACTGAAATGTGGATATTTTAATGTGTTTGTTGAAACATATGACTATAATAACACTATATAGTAACATATAGTAACACACATAGTACTAATACTAACTACAGTAACACTTTGTTTTAGGGTACACTTATTAACATCTAACTACCTGCTAATTCACATAGTAAGTGGTTAATTTGTCATTAATTAGTATTTATTTAACTCTTATTAATCTCTATCTCCCCAAAAGCTTATTCTGCTTTTAGTTAGACATTTACACTTTCCTATTAATACACTCCTTATTAGTATGATACTAGGTCATTTTTGTATATGAATTATGATTCTAATAAGCTGGTTTTGTTAAGTACTAGTAGCAGAAGAAATTTTGTTTTTAGTTATTTGCACTAAAAGCTTTTTTGAATCATAATTCATGGACAAAAGTATAGTATCATATTAATAAGCAGTAATAAGGAGTGTATTAATAGGAAAGTGTTTGTAAATGTCTAACTAATAGCAGAATATGCTTATGAGGAATTTGACAATAATAAGTGCTGAATAAATACTAATCAATGACAAATTACCCATTTACAATTGTGCTAATTAGTGGGTAGTTAGATATTAAAAAGTGTTACCCTATAATTATAATAAAACTTGATCTGAGATTCATTTTAAGTAAGTTAATCTTTTAGTTTAAAAGTTTAACTTTAAATTAATCTAGTCCAAAATAAGAATGATTTATTGTGTAATTGCTTACTGAATCCTGGATGCCAATTGACACAATACTTGATGTGAAGCTTTTCTTTTTCTTTTTTGCTTTTGTTTGTATAGTCCAAATTGCATCACCAGTTTCCTCAAAGAGCTTTCCAGAAAGAGTTGTATTCAGATTAACCAACAATGACAATTATGCACGATCCATGAAGTAATCTGATTATATAATTTGTCTCTGTTGTGTCCATGCCAGGGCCTGGAGATGGAGCTGAGGAGCATGCAGGCTCACTCCCTTCAGTCAGAGGGTTACCTGGTGCAGCTGGACGACAGGCTGTCCTCTCTGAGTAACTCCGCCGGGCGAAACCTCACCAGTCTGTCTGCCCAAGTGACCCGTGCGTCGTCATGGCTACGAGATCAGGACTCACAACTCAGGTAACAGCTGAGACTTAAAGTGTTTGACTGGTTGGACTACTCATTTTACTAAAACGCAATCAAGATTGTTATATGTAAGATTTTGTTAAAATGCTACAACTTTTTTCCCCCGTTTGGAAACATTTTAGGCTTCAAATTTTACTTCCTGGTTGGAAATTATGACATCACTCTTACTTACCTAGCTACCAAGTTTATACATTGGGCCAAAACTCCTCTAATGTACGCAGAAATTATTATTTGATGAATAAAAATATAAGAAAACACCTTTATTTTGTTGAAATCGTGTTTAAACTATCAGAAAAATGTATTTCGTAATTTCTCTTGTGATTTGTAGATTATGCTACTTTAGTAGCCTGATTCATCAGCTGGTTTCACCTCGTGGAAACTGTCTGACCTCACAGCATTAGCATTCATTTGCTCACGAATCACTGCTATTTGGTCATGATGTATGTAATGCACCGCTAATGGGACTAGCTGGTATATTAAGCTTTTCCCAAGTCCCTTAGGAAGAAGGGCAATAATGTCTTTCCCCTTGATAAAATTCGCTAAACATTCTCTTTGTTCCGGCTTTAAATCCTCAATCTCGGGAATTGTTGCCAACACAGAATGTATGGCTCTTTGCTGATTGGCTGGTGCACGAACTCACACTTCTTGCAAACCGTCTAATGTATTTCGTTTCCTGACCTAGTCGCTGGAGAGAAATGATATCAAGCGGAGGCACTAGGTGGCTCCAGCCTGGCTAGAACTTTAGGAAAGTGTGATGTGACTATTGAACTCTCTTGAATGGAACTCTCTACTTTGTGTAATTTTCAGCATATTTTTTTGTTTTACTTTTCTTTGCAAATTGCTTCTTAATTGGTATTAAACTATAATTTATATTTACAACAGGCATTACCCCACCATTTTAAGTAGAAATTAGAGAGAGAGTCATATGCATGAAAATAAAAAATAAGAGCAAATTATGAAGTGTCTTATGTCTTACAGGGAAACCTCAGGACACATGAGCAGTTTGAGGGAGAAGCTGGATGAGGTGAACTGGATGGTGGGAGCTGTCAATCACACCTTCACCAATGACATCAGCATGCATCACTTAAAGATACAGGACCTGCAGGTAAGTTAGGGAACATTACATTAACACAAGTTTTCTATTGATAGCTCATGCCATTCTAGATCCATTATGTGTGTTACTTGCTTGCAAAAAAAAAGGGGATACACCTGAGTAACAGTTGTTTAGTCTGTGTGTTAATTTTTTTTTTTTAATCATGTTAATGTATGAACAAAATGTATTTACTTAGCTTCACTAGATACTTACAATTGTAGGCAAAAAAAAATGTAGGAATAGAGCTAATGTATTCCTACTATTATCTTATCTATTTGCTTCAATAGTGACATTGTTATATTATCGCTTAGTACATTAGTCCTAGAAGTTTAAATGATTGGATTTTTTAAATTATTTTTGACTAACATAATACATTTTTTTTTAATTGTTGAATTCAAAAAACTCCTTTATTTTTTCTTTTACATTTCCAGGTTCAGATCAGTAACATTACGGAGGACACCAGCAGTTTATGGGTGACTCACGTGCACACAGAGGCCCAGCTCAGAGCGGAGATGGAGATTCTAAACACCATCACCGAGGATCTGCGCCTGAAGGACTGGGAGCACTCCATGGCCTTCAAGAACCTCACTATTCTGGAAGGTTAGCCAAACTCTGCATTCACGCTATTCAAAGCTCCACAGACCTTCACTGTTTAGCATAAGAGCCCTGACTTTGAGACCTGTATTCACGTGGGACATGGCATGTCTCCAGCAGGACCTCCACACACTTGACTCTGGGTCAATTAGGCGCCGAAGGACCACTTAACATTTCAGCTCCACAAGAAATCTCTTCAGTGCAGTCAAAATCTGTGTAGGGCTGTAGCAGGGAGTTTGCAAGATCCCAAATACGTTCCAATACAAGTGTGTTATCATTTTATTTTTTGTTTTATTTTATTTTTATTTAATGAGAAGGTCCCATTGAGATTCAGATTTTTTTCAAGAGAGACCTGGCCAAGATAGCAGCCAACATCAATGAAATCACAAAATATCACATTATTATAAAACAATCTGCATCTCTCACATTTAAGAGGTTTTGGGTCAAATTTGATCCAAGATTGAATATTCAGATTAATAAAGTGCAGATTACTCCCAGTTGTAAACAACTATTTTTTTTACTTCACTTGACATGTTTGACCAGTCTAATAGTAGACAGTTTTGCCCATTTTGCAGTTTTTTTTTTACTTCAGGGCAGCCAACATCATCAGGTTAACTGGTTACTGAAAGTGAATGGTCGCCACTGTACATGTCATAGTAGTATAGTAATATCCTAGGATCTTGGTCCATGTTATGCTGTTTTCTGATCTATGTTTTGATCTACACACAAACACTGCGTATTTAAGCTGAGTTCTTCTCTCAAACTGAAAACTCTCTGTTCCACCTTGTGATGTCATGTCGTAATACAGGAAGCGTTCAACTGTTAACTTGAAAACGACCTTTAACTTCTTGGGTTCAGTAAAGTGTATTTAAAAGAGCCCAAGAAGTTAAAGTACATAAAAAGACAAGATGAACATCTTTGGCTTGAAAACGACCTCTTCATAGCATCACAAGTTGGAACAGAGCATTTTGAGCTTTGGAAATGTAGACAGACTAATAATAAAGGATTACCCAAACTTGTGGGCTTGTAACAAAACACAGCTCTAGGTATTTGGTGAAGTAACAACATTCTAACATGGCTTAAAGCTCAGAAAAGTCAATTTGGCCTAATATAAGACCTTTTAAGGATAAAGTTACTGGCAAAAGTTTCAGGTTAGGCGCCAAGACCCTTCACACGAACAAGTGTAAAATGAAATTATTGAGTTTGCACCAGTTGTTTATAGAAACGGTTGAAGAAAAAATATCATCATTATTGGAAGGATAAATGTTATGCCAACAGCCAAACAAAATCATGCTTATCTGTTATAAGTCATTGTTAGTGAGGGACATTTTGCCCAGTACAAATTTGAAAAACAAGAAAAATCGGCGTGAACATGATGAGCTCATGGGAACCTTCTGAACACAGTGCGTCTGGGTATAAAAACTGTAACCGTTCTTCTGCTACGGTTCACCTATAAGTCATTAGTGTGATTGAGTTCTTCTGACCCTCACATGCTAACACTAGGATTTTTTCCCTGAGGTCCTAAACATATCCAAATGTCTATTCTCCAGTCTGTACAGTCCTGATTAGCTCTGACATGGTATGCCTCTTCCCGCTGCGCTACAATACGACTCTCCTAAAATTCGAATGGTAGTGCTATGACGCCATTCTGGTATGGGACGGGCCCGATGGCTGACTGATGGAGATCTAAAGGGCCCCAGATCTTGTGCCTGTGTAACATGTGGGTGGGATAGATGGTGCCTGGAAACAATTGTGGGGTAAATTTAGGTCCAAAAAGAAAACTCAAGTACTCAGCTTTGTCATTAGCTGGAGCTTGTTTGTTGTTAGCTGATGATCACCTCTGCCAAGAAAAGTTTTACATCTCCATCCATGTTTAAAATCCTCCTCTCTTGTTTTGTTCAGTTTGGCTGTAATTTGCCTCTGACTCACACCAATCTTGTTCTTATGGTTCTTGCCCAGAGCCTTAGTGTTGTCCTTTTAGATCTCAAAGTACAATAACTTAGTATAAGACATTAAAACAAACTTAACTTAAAGTTCATATGAGACCATTTGTTTTCACACCTGACTTCTCCCGGCTGATTTCAGGAATTCAAATTATCTTTTCAAACTGTCAAATGAGTGGCTTGTGTTGCAAAAGACACATCAGGTTTAGGATCATTAAGCGTCTCCACTCAATAATAACTATATTTATTTATAATTTATTTGTGTTAAATTGTTCAAAGTCGCTTTATTTATACTTTGCACCTGAAGGTTCTGCTCTGTCAGAAGCTCTGTTACTCAAGTTAGTCTTTAATCTGACATTTATTTTAACACAGCCTGACCAGAAAGAGCAAATTTGGTTGGAACTCTATCAGGTGATATGATTTGTCTGTTTGACATAAAATTACAATCAGAAGTTAGCATTAGTCAACACTTTTTTAGTTAGTCACTCTCACCTTTTTGTTGAAAACCAAACTAAACCGGACCACAAATGCTCATATTGATCAAAGGCTCCTGAAAATGTACTGGTTTAATCTTTTATATTTTTTCCCTTTTTTTAATCTTAAAATGTTTTGGTCTGTGTTTGCTGATTTGTGCATTGTGTCCCCATGTTAACCTCTGAACATTCTGCCAATAGAGATTAATTTATGGATATTAATGTCAAAATATCCATAAATTCAAGTTGTTAATATAAACATATGGTCTGGTCACAGTATATAGAAAGTGGGTTTTAATATTAGAACAATACTGCCTTCTGTAGTGCTGGTTTATGTTTGTTGTTTCCTTACCATTGCTGGTATGTGCTGTCCGTTACCATTGTTGATATCCTTATACAGTTCTGTTACCAAACTAAAACAGTGACTCTTCGTCCACACTTGTAAATAGTTCATAGTTCATAGTTTAATGTAAAATGTCTGAAAAATTCTAAATAAAGCTCTTTGTGTTAGATTAGAAGAGGGGGGTGGGATAAAATACATTTTCTTCTTCCCACTCCTTTTGGGGCCAGTTTTAGATTTTTTGTTGTTGTTATTTCTGCTATGATTTCATTAATGTTATATGTTCCATTGTAAAAGAATGTAAATATCTTACTTGCCCAAAATAAATACATAAATCAAATCAAATCATGTAGAACACCCGAGAGTGAGGCCAATCTTACCATATTCATACACAGGAAAAGTATTTGAAGCATTGATGAGAGTGTGCTGTGGTTGGAGACTCAGAGTTACGATTAACAATAATAATTTAGTTTTAATTATATTGTGTTGGTCCACAGCAGAACATACTGAAGCTGTAGGGGTAACTCAATCTCTTTAGTTGTGACCATGCGCCAGGACTCCACTCACTGTACAAATATCCCCTCATCCAGTATAAGTCCCTTTGTCATAAGGCCTCCAGGCTTTTCTTTGAGCCGATGACAAGGTGCCACAGTGGATTATGGAGTGTGATCTGAATCTGCATTTTTCTCTCCAACAATTGTGACATATAAGAGTTTTGTTGAGTGACTTGAACAGAGCACAAGTCTGGAAGCATTTACCCCCTCAGTGTCGCCCCCTGATGACCGTTAATATGTGCTTTTGACTGGCATGTTTGCTTTAAAGTGAGAAGGCTAATGGCTCTGTCACAGCTAACAGTCACTAACATTGAGTGAATATGAAATGTGAGCAAGAATTTAACCAACTCTGATCGGACTAAAAAAATTTCTGTATTTGTAAGCTATAACCCCATATTGTGGATGTATTATTTTACTCTTTTCTAAGACATTTAGACATACAGGGGTGCGTTCACACTTGTCCTGGCTTGGTCCTGGATGGAGCCTAATTTAGTCCCAATGTAGACTTGGTTTGGCCCTGTTTTAGTCATGGATTAGTCTTGGTCTTGCCCAGGTTTAGATCCAGGTTTAGTCTCACTTTTTCCAAGTTGATGTTGCTTAGTTAAGTTCTTATGCTTGTAAGCTTGTACGTATAAATAACATACACAAAAAGGACATCAGGTTTAACAAAATATACAATATAAAATATACATTACAGCTTACTAAAAATATATGGTAACATATATATATACACACACACACACACACACATATATATATATATATGTGTGTGTGTGTGTGTGTGTGTGTGTGTGTATATACATTATATATATATATATATATATATATATATATATATGTGTATATATATACAGTCCCTGACGAAAGTCTTGTCGCTTATCCATTTTGTAGAAACAAAAGCTTATAACCTGACTTTAAATTAATCGATTGGTTTTAGAAATGTCTCATATGAAAGCTAAAACCCTCCAAAATTATGCTCAATAAAATAAATTTGCTTCACTGAAGAAAGATTGATCATTTAATGAACACAGAAAGGTCAGATTTTGGCAAGACAAAAGTTTTGTCGCCTATAGAAAATTGAACAAATAATTTACGTCAAATACAAAAATATGTTGCATAACGTCAGTGAATTAAGTAGTGGTGCTGTGAGATCCATATTTAATATCTTGTATGACTTCCATGAGCTTGAAGGACTGCATCCATGCGGTTCGACAATGATTCATACAATTTGTTGATGAAGTCATCAGGAATAACAAAGAAAGCAGTCTTACATGCCTCCCAGAGTTCATCAAGATTCTTTGGTTTTGCCTTCCATGCTTCCCCTTTCATTCTACCCCAGACATGCTCAATGATGTTCATGTCTGGTGACTGGGCTGGCCAGTCTTGGAGCACCTTGATCTTCTTCGCCTTGAGAAACTTTGATGTAGAGATAGAAGTATGCGATGGAGCACCATCCTGCTGCAAAATTTGACCCCTTTTATGGTTGGGAATGTAAGAGGTAGCTAATACTTCTTCATATTTTAGGCTATTGATATTGCCTTCCACCCTGCAAATGTCTCGCACACCCCCAGACTGGATGTAACCCCAGACCATGATTTTTCCACCACCAAACTTAACTGTTTTCTGGGTGAATCTTGGATCCATGCGGGCTCCAGTAGGTCTCCTGCAATATTTGCGGCGGCTGTGATGTAATTCAACTGAGGATTCATCTGAGAAATCCACCTTCTGCCACTTTTCCAGTGTCCATCCTTTTAGCAGGCTGTGGGCCTTGGCAAATGCCACACGTTTTTTTAATTGCCTTTTGTTTAGTGCTGGTTTCTGTGCACTGATTCGACCATGGAGGCCATTTCCAGACAGAATTCTACAAACTGTTCTGGTTGACACAGGGACTTGAGGTGACCAGGCCTGGTGGAGCTCTGCTGCAGTGGAAAAGGGGCTGGCCTTGGATTTTCGAATCAACAAACGGTCCTCCTGAGCAGTTGTCTTGCGGGGTCTGCCGGACCTGGCCTTGTCAAAAACATCTCCAGTCATTTCAGATCTTTTTCTTATTCTTTGTACTTGACGCTGAGACACATTGAAGGTGTCAGCCACCTCAGCAGTGGATCTGGTCTTCAGCCTCTTGATAATTAACGCTTTGGTCTCAGGGTGGATCTTAGGCATGTTGTCAGAGGTCAAGTTGCAGTTGATGTGAAGGTCTGGTGTGCTGGGGTTCTTTTTATACACACCCACTAACTGAATGATCAGTAACTGATCACAGGTGAGGCTGTAGTCTAGGATTGGGTGCATCATATGACAAGGTGACAAGACTTTTGTCTTGCCAAAATCTGACCTTTCTGTGTTCATTAAATGATCAATCTTTCTTCAGTGAAGCAAATTTATTTTAGTATATTGAGCATAATTTGGGAGGGTTTTAGCTTTCATATGAGACATTTCTAAAACCAATCGATTAATTTAAAGTCAGGTTATAAGCTTTTGTTTCTACAAAATGGATAAGCGACAAGACTTTTGTCAGGGACTGTATATATATATATATATATATATATATATATATATATATATATATATATACACATATATATATATATATATACACATATATATATATATATATATATATATATATATATATATATATATATATATATATATATATATATATATATATATATACACACACACACACAAACATATATAACTTTACAAGGTATTGGCACCAAGGCTATAGAAATCCATTTGATACTCAGTATATTGTCCAGTGTACTTTGATTTCAGTTTGACATTGTTCTGCAGTACAGATTGCCAATGCTACCAGCAAATAGTGAAAAATATTTATACTTGAAAGATGCTTCCAATCAAGTCTGATATAAAATCTTTATAAATCCTAGCATTAGACTCTGAGTGCTCCTTTGTAAGCATTACAGTGTTGGTAAATGTTTTGTGAAAAGCTCTGTTGGAACATCCCTGTAATGTTGTCTTGCGTGTGAGCGGGGAAACACTTACAATAGAAGCCTTCACAAATGGAAATCACTTCATCTGCTAAGGATTGTATCTCAAACCCTTTATCAAAACAAATGGTTTACAAACTCAAAGCCTGCTTTAGTTCATTGTCTTCTGTTTAAACCCATTTTCTGACTTCACTTTTGTCCAGATGGTCCAGGTTACCATGATCTGTATCCTCACATGACAGTAACTCTGAGATTAGCTTGTATCATTTGTCATGTTTATGATTTTTTTTTAAATGCATTGGCCTTCAACTTTGTAACTCATCCATATAAGTTTGACATATACAGAAGATAGTATTGTGAATACTAGAGGCTTGGTCTGTTTCCACTGCAGTTGTGTTTTTCAATGGAGATTCCCAAAACAATGTTGTCTTATTATTGTTATTGTTGAAATATTGTCAGACTCCACACAGCTTTCTGTCAAATAAAACTAACTCATAACATAAACTAGTTAGCTGTACGGGCACCAGTGTTGACAGACTTTTCCTGATCAAAAACAGTTCAGAATCAGGAAACCCACCTCATCTGAACATGATAGGGCCTTGTCATACTAAAATTGCTTTTTTAGTGAATATGTAATGTCTCCAGTATATGATATGGTGCGTTCCCATCATATCGCTTTCTAAATAAGAGAATGATGTCGTGTTTTGGCCCTGTAATAACACTAATTCAAACCAGGCTGAATAAGGTGGATTTCCCCCTTTCTTTCTCCAAGCACTGTAGAAGTTAGAACATTGCATAATGTAGATCCAGACAGGACAAACATGGGGGCAGTAACAGCAAAGAATAAGTAACATGATAAGGTGATGCAAATTTAATGAGGAGATTAAGTTTGTTTATTTAAATAAACTTAGCTATTATTAAAAGCACTGTAGCTGAGTTTTGCTAAGTGAAAAATGTCTCAAACAGAACTAGTTTGCTGTAGTCCAAAGTTATTCTTCACTTATCTTTCACATCCTAATATTCACCACAATTAGTTTATCAGCACTTGTTTTGATTGGGTCACGTTGGGGTAAGCTTAGCTCATGATTTCCTTCTGTGTCCAGTAGGGTTTTTGTAGCTTTATAATATTTTTGCTTTGCTCAAATAAAAAAAAGTGAATTATTTTTAAGTTTAAGTATAGTGTATAAGAAAAGTATTCAGGACATTAAATTATAATTACTATTTCTACCCCATGGACACTCTAGGCTTACTTCTATGTTGTTCTGTTTCCACTGGCTGCTTGCACCTGGAGTTTAAAATATGTCTGTGGTCCCGCTGTGGAGCATCAGATGAGCTCCATTAGCCCCTGTGGTTTGAGCTGGACAGTATTAAACCCCAGAGTGAAGTTCCCACAGGGCCCATCTATGCAATATGTGCTTTCTATGATCTGTTCTATTCTTTAGCAAACCTGCTCCAAGTCAAACACCACTCTGGAGAGAATCCTGGGCCAATTGTAAGGCCCACTTGAGTTAACTGCCGCCTCATTGGGATTATATGTTTATTGGCAATATAGTCTAATCCAAGCAGAAAATTACCAAGAGAATGGGAGACTGATAAGTGTAAACAGATGCACTGTAAACAATGCAAATTCTCTGTGATGAAACAAATCACTGCAAAGGAAACATAGTAATAAAAACATAAAAACAGCTTTTTTTTTTTAAAATAAGTAATAAACTTTTTTTTATCTGCTAAGTTTTGATTTTACATGATCCTTTACTGTATACTCTCAAACTGTTGCTTGCTATAATAAAGGAAGAAGTATTTGTTGAAATTTTGAGCGCCCTTTCTGTGTCCCATGCATTTTTGTGGTCAGTAAGCATTGCATCACTTCATGTCACCAACATGTTTTTCATTTTTGTGCAGGGCCTCCGGGACCAAAGGGAGAGAAAGGTGATAATGGAGACCAGGGGCCCCCAGGGGCACCCGGACTGAGTGGACACAGAGGTGAGTTCAACAACACAGTTCTGGCGTTCCACAAGAGCAGAAAAATATACATTCAAAGACCATTTCAAACACAGACGCCAGAGCACTGCATCTCACTGTCTGTGTTTGATTTACAGTATCTGAGTTGTAACATGAATGTATCCAAACAATGACTGTCCTTCTGTACCCAGACAAAAGTTCGTATGATTGATTTGTTGGTTACATAATGTTCAACATGTGGAGAGGGATGATTTATGTGTTTTAGAAGAGTTCAAGATGAGATAAAAGTCACTCAACTTTGATTTTTCAAAGATGTTCTTTTTTATTTTTACCTAAAACGATTTGATGACCAATACAGTTACACCAATAAAATAGTCTTCACTCCATTGTCTTGCAACAATCTTGAATGTTTTACTGCTGCTGTTCAGTCTGTTATTTTAGTGATGAGAAATGTTCAGGTCATATGCGATAAATCAACCAACAAGAAAGGATTAGGTGTGTTCGAGATGTTCAGGGAAGTATCATCCATCTATGTCAATTTCCTTCAAAACCACAGCATAAAGCATTCAATCCCAGACCAGTGTAAAATGTGATTCATATGAATCCATATGTCAGGAGTGTGTCAGCCTGGCACCTCCTCTGTCATCCTCTGTACTCCTCTTCAGTCGGCACACTGTAAAATGTTCCCAAGATGTTTCCATGCAGTACTATATTACGTTAGTGTTGAAAAGATCCTCCCTTGTACCAAGCCTCGGTTGTTTATTTATGAATATAGTGAATACAGAAAAGATGATTTTGGAAATAAACAGAAACAGAGCCAACACAAACAATTTATTTAAATGTAATGTGATGCAGGGGGTAAGGCAAAATGAATGAAAATGTCTCAACTTGTTCCAACCGCAAGGAGTACACAATTAAATTTGGTGAAATTGTTATCATCATTATTTGACTTAAAGGTGATCTATGTGACTTTTCTGTTGGAGTGTTTGACACTTGCTTGTCGTCTAGTTGTTATTGTGTTTCCTCGAAAATTTCAAAGTATAGCTTTAGATAAGCAGAGTCTGTCTTTATTAGGGTCAGCTCTAGCTCTAGACATCAAACTCTTGCCCAGCCAATAAAACTTAATACATCTGCCCATCAAAATTCAGCAAGCTAGAAGCCTTGAGTTCCATGTATGCTTACAGTGAGCAGTGTCGCCTCTGCACAGATCAGTCGTGTAATTTGGCATCAACATCTTGGCTCGTGCACCTCCAGAAAAGTTACAAAGTCACTTATTTAGTATGTACAGCCAGATTCTTTTTCTTGGTGCTTTGATTTCCCCTGTCTTCCAAAACATGCATGTTTGGTTAATACTCCAGCTACTCCCGGATGGAAATTCTGCCTTAGTACAGATGTATCCCACAAATCCTCACAGCTTGCTCCAAAACAACTTGTGATGGATGGCTCGAACCTGGAAAACATTTCAATACACTTTATATTTTCAGTACACTTAATATTTTAATATATGTTTTCTGCATATTTTGTTGTCGTTAATTTGCCTCTGTGTTTCTTGATCAGGTGTAACAGGACCCAAAGGGATGCAGGGTGCTCGTGGACTGAAGGGGACAGCAGGGGAGGCTGGGATCCCAGGGGAAAAGGGAGACACAGGACCAGTGGGACCCAAAGGTGAGTCTGATGAACTACAGCAATCCGTATCCTCTGCTCCCTGTGCTGACCCCATTTAAAGGGGTTGTCTAGAGGATTGTTAATAATGTTAGGCTTTTTTTTGCTCATATATGTCTAAAGGAATGCCAATGTTAATTTATTTTCTCAATCACTCGCACACACTTTCATACACAGGCAAGGGCATTGAAGTGGCTTGCCCAAAAATACAAGTATGAACTGTTTGGAGATGGGTAGGGAAAACAAGCTCACTCCAAGTTCCATGTATCATTTAGTACAATTTTCACATATACTACATAAATCTAGTACAATACTGAGATTAAAGCCAGAAATAAACCAGGTCTAGACCAGGACTAAAACAGGAGTAGATCAGAACAAATCCAACTTGTCATAAGGACTATACTGGGCTCAAACCAGAAGTGTGAATGCACTCTATGAAACTTGAAAACTTTGTTATATTTAAAGCTGTACTATGTGGCTTTTCATGTGGAGGGTTGAGCACCTGCTTGTCTCCATGGATATGTTGTACTGTACAGTATATCACCATTAGCCTGTGGATTTGGACGAATTTTCTGTCCGAGCCCTGCCTGCGTCCGACAGAGCACTGATCGAATCCGACCCGAGCTTGATAGGCATTAAGATATCCCGACACAATTAAATTCACCAAATTACTAATGACACACGTCGACTATTGTTTGTGTGGCCTTTAACAGACACAGAGATGCAAAATACAAACTCAGGATATAGAGAAAATAATGACAAGACTTCATTCCTCACCTCTTGTAAAGGGGTAAATTTAAAGTGCAGCATCTCATCCATATTATCCATTGAAATTATCCTCCACAAATAATGACATCCAGTCCACAAAACCATGCTGTTAATCCAGTTTCAAGCCTTAAAAGTAAAAAGGCAAAAGTAGTTCACGTGTATTTGTTTGCATACACACAGCGCACGAATCGAGGTGAAACTGCAGATTAGCGATAGTGACTCCCTGTGTACTGTATTGCCAATCTTTAATGCTTTAAAAATCATGTATCTGAAGTATTGCACCACATTTCACAAATAATAACACAGTTTTGACTTATATCTAAACTAGAAGCGCAGTGCTCTGATCTTTTGTACACTTCAGAGTTTCAAAGCGAGTTGTTTTACCGTAGACAGGAAACAGCTGACGCATTGATGTGTCTGAGTCCGACCCGAGCCCAAACATAAGTTCTAAATATTTGTCCGAAATATTTGTCCCATCAGCCTTTGGTCAGATATCCATGCTCTAATCACCATGAAAACAAGAAGACAGGTTTGAGGTGCAGAGACAACCGTGTTCATAGTTAGAATGCAGGTTTTTTAAGGAATTTAAGCAATAAAAACCTGCTGCATAACTGGAAGATAGATAAGTTTAAAGGCATACTGTGGAACATTCTTGACACAAGTAGGTGCTGAACACCCCATGAGAAATTCTATATAAACCCTTTAAATACTTTTTTATATATCGCATCATCCATTGCTTACAGCTGTACAAGTATAAAACATGGCAAAGAGTCAATTCATTGTCAGCTTTCGGGTCACACTGACATATGCTGTGTTTCTTTAATTTCCTCGGGTCAAAAACATGAACTCTTCCAGTGTGTATAGTGTATAGTGTATATAGTAGTGAGTGTAGTGCATGTTGACATGGGTGAACCGCTGCCAACATAAACATTTGATTGACAGGTGAAGTAACAAGTCTAAATCTCAATGTGAACAAAACACGGATGACCAGGATGTTTTGGCGTCTTCACTCCAGTGCGTTCCAACAATGTGGTGGAGTTGTGGGTTCAGCAGAGCAGTGAAGGGTGAAGAGTTTATGAGATTTCTGAGGGTGTTTTTCTTTTTTTGGTATGAATGAGGCTGTAGAGAGAGCTGGGAGTCTGGGTTCTGACTTGTTTTATCGTCAGGAGGTGCATGAAGTGAGCGGGAGTACAGTTTTCGTCTGAGGTGATCGGGTCAGGATTATTTGTTCAAAGTGAGGTTTGTTTTGTCATAGCCACGTGTTGGCAGAAGAAACAAAAGCTGGGGTTTATTTTGAGTGTGTGAAATGATTAACACAAATGAAATCAGACACGACTCACAGACGAGTTGTGCACCAGCCAGACAACTGCAGGTGTGATTTGAAATATAACATTGTATTTGTTCTGCAGTGATGCTAGGAATAAGTATTGTATCCACATTAAAGAACACACTATTGAGAATTAAAAAAAAAAAATACTAAACTATGAAATACTATACAGTTATTGAAATATGCAAATGTAATAGTTTCTTGTGTTTTATATTGCTTTTGTCTATCTTGTCATCATTTATATTATATTTCACATCCTCTTGTCACCCTCTGGTTTCCATGGAGATGTTATTGCCTATTTGGAATGCTCCACAGTGTTGATTTAAACGAGCAGACTCCATCAGGTCAAGTTGGAGGTCAAAGCTGTGGAGCCCTGCTCACAATGAGTATGCATAGTATGATATTTTTAAGCAAAGAGAATACACTCATACTCTGAAACAATCCATGTTAACTAATAATTAAATAGATGACAAGAAAAAATGACATACCTTTAGAAAGGCCTAAACCCTTAGCCTGATTCATCAGCCAGTTTCACTTCGTAGAAACCGTCTGACCTCATAGCATTGAGCAGAGACACTAAGTGGCACCAGCCTGGCTTCTAAACCTCATCCCTAACCACAAATAATAATAATAATAATTTACACTGTTACACTTTTTAACAGTCTTGAAGACAATCTCTTTTACATGTACATTTTGCTAATATGAACTTAGCTGAACGTACACTTCACATACTCCACAGCAGTGCTTTGAATGAGTACTTCATAGGACTACATTTCCACATCCCACTCTTGTGTATTATTACTCAAAGCATCCCCTGTGGTTTCATTGGGGACCACCAGAGTGTGGAAGGGCCCTGCAGGTTCAAATCAAACGCATGTGTTTTGTGTTGTGGTTGTGCAGTAGCTCACCACTCGCTCTCTCGACGTTTAGCTAAAGATGTGGTCAGTAACACAGCTAGCATTTGACAGCTGGAGGCGTCAGAGCCCAGGGCGTGGTACCATTTTAAATATATCTTCTATATGATGTCTGGAGCTTGGGGAGGGTGTTACTGCTGCACAGAAACGACCCAAATTAAAAGAGGGTGGGTCGGGAGTTAATGTAGGCCGACTGTACACATTATGCAGTTTGCAGTTTGGAGCTCTGTGGTTGAAAATGAACCACAATAAAACTCTAGGAGAAGTAATTGTGAGCAAAGCTTGGAATTTGGAAGACGTAAACAAAAATGCCACTATTGTATAGCTAATGTATGATGCGTTTTATGTTTCAAGGTGACAGAGGTGACCGAGGTTTGAAGGGAGAGAAGGGCGACCGAGGAGACAGAGGAGACACCAAAGGTAAGATTTCAAATTGAACAGAATATATTTTTGTCTGTCTATAAAGTGCTATAAAGGATCATCCACACATTGCAATGACTTGCATTAAATTCCTGCAGACTGACCTTTGTCTTACCACATCTTAACTTTCAATCCAAATCCAAATGTATTTTACAAACAAAGCAGTTTCCAAATTGCTGCACAGAGATCATAAAATGAAGACGACAAAAAGGTAAATTCCTCAAATTTGGTCATACCGGTCATAACACAATAAAACCAGAAAAATAAATATAACAAATAAAAGCAAAACCATAAACCTGTCCCCCCTGGTTTTAAGTCTCGTCTTAGGCACAAGCTTAGCCTGTTTCATCAGCCAGTTTCACTTCATAGAAACTGTCTGACCTTGCAGCATTAGAATTCGTGTGCTTGATGGTACGCGGGTACTTTTTTTCACTTAACCAATCGCTTCTATTTGGTCTTGACGTATGTAATCCTCCGCTAACAGGGCTAACTGGTATATTAAGCTTTTCCCAAATCTCATAGGAAGAAGGGAAATAATGTCTTTCCCCGTGATAAAACTCACCAAACATTCTTTTTATTCCAGCTTTAAATCCTCGATCTTGGGAATTGTTGACAACACAGAATGCATGGCTCCGGTGATTGCCTGGTGCCCGAACTTGCACTTCTGGGGTTTTTGAGAACCGTCTAGAGTATTTCGATTCCTGACCTAGTCGCTGGAGAGAAATTAAATTGAGCAGAGGCACTAGGTGGTTCCAGCCTGGCTACCATGAGCTGGGACAGGGGAGTAAACTTTGCACCATGTCATTGATCTAATATTAAAGGATTCATCTCATAGGTCTCCACAAAGCAAAAGGTCCTCAAGAAGTGACATCTATTCAGATTTTGACCCCACAATATGATGAATAACCATTCACATACAATATAAAGCAAAAATAATCACATAGTCCGTAACAATAAGGTAAGGAAAAGCCAGTGGACCTTCTTGACAAAGCACTGGAGTGAGATCTGATTTCTTGTACACCACAAGAGAATGCAAGTGTGAATAGAAGTAACTCAACTTTTTAAAATTTATATCTGAAAACACTTTTGAATTGCCCCTATAGAATTCTTTATATCCAGGATTGAATGCGGTGGTAAGCTAATGTTATGAAAGCTAACTAAAGTAAAATGTTTGTGTGTGAGATCAATGCTGCGTTACAGTGTAAATTATGCTCCTAATAATTCATATGAAAACTTTCTGAGGTAGACTCCTGTATGTGTCCAGTCCAATATAAGTGTGCTCCATCCAAAACTAACAGGGAGAGACTCAGAAACTCAAATTTACGATGTGATGACTTTATGGGCCCCCGTACTGCAAAGCAACACCTGATGTCCTCTGCACAGCATTATGGAAATTTAAAAAGAACTTTTCCACTATAATATTGTGCTTTGAAAGGACCTCAGAGACAGTAGAGTAATAGTAGTTGTGGTACACGCAGCATTAAAATAATAGCAGTAGTAAGGTAGTCGCAGTGGTATCCTCCATAGGATTTAGAGATGAAGTAGCAGTACTTTAAAGTGAAAACATTGTGTGTCTCTAAATGGCTGAAATAATAGTGAAGTAATATTTTCTACGTGGCAGTAGTTAGTAGTGTACATTATAGTTGTAGTACTTTAAATATTGGTCAGTATTAGTAAGAAAGGCAGTAGTAAAGTAGCTTATTTTCTTCTGTCATGTACTTAATAGACTGTTAGAAACATTTCACATAAAACTTTGACCGAAGGGGTTTAGGGACTTATGCCTGACCCTCAAGAGGTCGAGAACTACAAGCAGACTTGTGGATGTATGCATTAGAGTAGCAGTAAGTATCAGCAAGGAGTTACTGTATTATGAAAACTGTGATTGTGACATGCCTCCCTGCCTCAAGTGGAGGAGTTCAAGTATCTCGGAGTCTTGTTCATGAGTGAGTGGAGGATGGAGCATGAGATTAACAGGCGGATCGGTGCAGCGTCTGCAGTGATACGTCGCTGTATTGTACTGTTGTGGTGAAGAGGGAGCTGAGCTGAAAGGCAAGATTCTCAATTTACCGCTCAAGCTACGTTCCTACCCCCACCTATGGTCATGAACTTTTGGTAATAACCGAAAGGACAAGATCACAGATACAAGCGGCCAAAATGAGTTTCCTCCACAGAGTGGCTGAGCACTCCCTTAGAGAAAGGGTGAGGAGCTCAGAGTAGTAATAGTAGCTGAGGTGGCTGTTCCAGATGCCTCCTGCCTCCCTTGGGAGGTGTTCCGGGCATGTCCCAGCAAAAGGAGGCCCCAGGGAAGATCCAGGACACGCTGGAGGGACCACGTCTCTGGCCTGGGAACGACTTGGGGTCCTCCTGGAAGAGCTGGAGGAAATGTTCTAGGTGAAGGAAGTCTGGGAGTCCCTGCTTAGACTGCTGCTCCTGCGACCCAGCCCCGAATAAGTGAAGGAAAATGGATGGATGGATGGCTTTGACATAGTTTAGTAGTTTTGTTAACTTTTGCAAATGACTTTTAGTGCTAGTAAGTAGTAATAGTAGTGTTTTAAGTAGTATTAACGCTTGTGCAATGCTTTTTTATACATTTTTCTTCTTTGGAGTGAATACATTTACCCACTCAACCAAGTAGCTCCTTCAATTGTGATGCAGCTCTGTTTCAAGATTTCAAGCTTTTTCTTACTATGGACCCTATAGCTGCACTACTGAGGTTTACAAAGACGCATTTCTCTAGTTTATCCAATTCTTTTTTTTTTCTGGATATCATACAGAGACATTTGAATCTTTCTACGTCTAGGTACAGTGGACTTCAAAGCAATATGATGTCTCTTGATGCAAGTGCTTTCAATCAGAGAGAAAAATCACCTTTTAAAGCACAATACATCAGCTATAGCCTTTGTCACGGCTGTCTGCATGCAGACCCCAAACATCTGAATACAGTTTGTGAAGACCTTTTCTCACGTCGCCTACAGGACAGGGGCGTTTGATATTTGATACAGAGTTATCCAGAAGTGTCCCGTCACTCTTGTACTGCCCCATGTGGCCAGACTTAACCCATTCACTTCAAAGGGGAGCAGTGCATACCTGTCCCATCAGTAGACAGGACCAGCGGGATCATCCACACATGTTGGGACATTGGTTGACAGAAAGTGTTACAGAGGAGAGGTAAACATCTCATAGTGGAGGAGTTTAGTGTGTAGGGACCAGGGGTTACAGGTTCGAGTGATTTATGGAGGAAAATCAATCATTCTGCCACATCCTGGTCTGTCTGTACATGCGGAGTTATGTACATTATAGTAGGCAAGAGGATAAATCTTAAAAATAGTAGTATAGTATCATTACCTGATTTCTGGAGTTATCATTTTATTGAAATATCATGTAAACAGTTACATCTGATGTGACTAATGTAATTTCTTTCTGATTGTTCAAAAAGGTGCATGTTTTGAAAAGGAAAATTGTGCAAAAAAGGAAAACTAATGAGGCTAAGACAGCAAAAGAAAGAGAAATGATTGAGTTATTTTAAAATTCATTCTTTCCAAATACAACAATTACTCTAAAAATGTGCAATTTAACTGACAAATGTCACCAGATGTTTTTGCAGAACCACAACAAAAATCTGATTGTTTTATTATGGGTTTATCTGATTATTCTTGTTATCAGTTATTTCTGTAAAGCCCAAAATCAAACCAAAAACAGCTGTCGCATCACAGGGCTTGACAAGATTGTTTGTTTTACCAACAGAAAGTTAGAAAATCAAACAGTGAAACCGTCATTGGTCAAGCAGATTAAAAACAGCAGATTATGTCCCAGGTTTTTGGGTCGATCTGGGTCTTGGTGGGTTTTTCCTGGCTGCCTCAGGGTCGGTACTTTACACGAGAATGCTTGTGGGTAAAAACGACAAAATATTTTATCAGAAGTGCCTTTCGTTTAGACGGTGATGGCATTTTTGGGGCTTACACTGCCCAAGACGCAAAACTCTGGTCAGATCTGCTCACATCGGGTACCTGTTTACATCACTTACATACAGTACACAGAAACCTAGCATGCATACCCAGTCGAAATCCACACACGGTTGCGTCACCGTACACATGCAGATTTCCTCCCGAAAATGCTTGTCTAAACGCCGAATAAAAAATGAAGAAGTCTTTTGCGTCTTCTGTTCAGACAATCATCATATATACATAGCCTTAAAAACAAAGGGCTCCTCCCTGGCCAGGTCAGTGTCTCTGGAAGATATATTTTTCCCCTGTAAATTTCAACCTAAATTGATGTGTTATATTATGTGTGTAGTCTACTCAAGTGACTAGATTAACTGCTGCCCTGACTCCTGCACTGTTATCTTTTGCTAGTTCATGCCAAAGTAAACAGAGGTAATAGATAGCTGATTTGCAGTGAGGAGGACACCCAACAAACCTCCATTTCAAATGAATATATGATGGAGAATTAGTGTTTATATAGGAGTAGTACAGAGTGATGGGACCTATGTGTGCTGTCTCATAAAATACGATCAGACGAGGAGAGCATCATGTTTCACACTTGACTTCAGTAGTGTGTTAGAACATACATAGGCTCATATAAACAGTGTCATATGCAGCAACCTTTAAAGGTGCATTGTATAACTTTTGGTGGAGGGCCCGTGAAATGCTTGTCTCCATGGAGATGCTATTGCTTTGTCTGGAATGTTTCACAGTATAGTATTAAATAGGAATATAACAATAACCAAAATATCGTGATATTGTATCATAAAAAGTCTCACAATAATATTCTGGGATGTAACAATATTTTGAATTACAAGTTCTTTTGCTTAAATGCATGGTTTTATAGTAGCAAAAGCTAATAAACATAGAGAACTACATATCCCATGATTCATTTCAGTGCAGACAACATGAAGAAATATGTTTTTTACTTAAATTCTTGGGATTATGACAGTAATAATTCACACCAAAACTTGTCAAGGTATTTTAAAAGCATAAAAGTGTTCCATCTACAATTATATTAGCCTCTCCAAAATATCGCAATAAATATTGTACCATGAGATGCATATCGTGAAAATATTGTACCGACAGATTTGGATATCGTTACATCCCTATTATTAAACCTTTTTATCTTCATGGAGATCAAACTGGGCCAAGTTACAGGTCAGATCTATGGAGAGGCAACCCACACTCACAGTCAGAATGTCTCTTTTTCTAGGTATTTTTATGCTATAAAACCACCTGGAATTGAATAAATGTAAGGTAGAGCTGTTTAATGTCATACTGTGGAACATTACAGTCAGAGCAATGACATATCCATACAAACAAGCAGCTGACATCCAACCATAAATTTACACAGTGCACCTTTAAGTAACTTCACAAGCGAAAAATGAGATCAAAGATTGTCGATGGCTGAACTCTGTGGGATATTACAGTATATTAGAAATCTCCCGATTGAAAGATGAACTAATGGGAACTTAGAAAATAAATATATAGTTTTATCTTTTACCGCCCACTAAAACAAATTCTGACTATTACTTACAGACACGACCTCCGTGGTAGAAGCGATTTGCCATTGGAAATCAACATCTGGAATAGCACTATATAAGACTAATGTGGTGTTATTTGGGCTGTCATGATTATTACTTTATCAACTTCAATAAATAATCGTTGGAACAATATTTTTTCATGCATACTTTTTGTTACTTCATCTCTTTTTCGTAGTTTTTGTGGAATTAGTCATTTCTGTGACTCATTAAAGATACTAGCTAAGTCAAAGTTTCATTCTGCTTTTTATTTTTATATAGGACATAATATAAAATGACATACTATTTACAATACACTTTCTTACGGCTCTACTGACTGACTCTGTCCAACTTGTACAAAACGACATCCAAATCTTCCCCCACTAACATTTAATTTCATTCTTATTTTCCAGGCCTACTGCTGAACAAAGGCACATGCTATAAACCCCAAGAACAGCTAATTTAATTTAATGTTTTACAAGACAATAGCACCCAAGGGCCCCATTTTATCTGTGAATTCTGTACTGAAAAACATGTTCTATTTATCTCCCAAACAATCTGAAATGCTGCTAATCCTTCCCATCATTTTGTCTTGATTTGTTTTGGAGAATCATGCAGCGAGTTTTCTACTGATTTAAATAAGATTTTCTATTCAAATATTGCAAAACAGGATGTTGGGCCAGAAATGATGTGTGCAGAGAGCCAATAGCATCAAATGTCCACAAAAGACAACCAAGAAAAGAGTAGTTTTAGGGGAATATCCAGATTACATAAGGACTTGGTTAGCATTGTCTCCAAGCCAAAAGTACATTAGTAAAACACATTTCTTTTGGCTCTGCGTTTCATCAGACAGTGACAGTTCCACGTTAAGGTTGTCTCCACTGGAAATGCTCCCTTTGTTCAACACCACAGTCTTAATGTGCCTTCAAATTTGTAATCAAGAAGAGACGATTTTGGAACATCGTTTTACAGGAAATTCATTAGTGATTGGTGAACGAGTCATTAATTGGAAATATCTCTCACAGGGAGTTGTGGGTAAGAATCACGTGACTACAGTTTCTCTGAAAAAGTATAAAATATGTCTGGCATTGAAAACTAAGGTATGTAGAAAGTAGGGATTGCCAATATTACTCAAAACTGTTATTGAATTGTATTCGTAAAAAAATCTAAAAGGTCTGTTTTTGAAATCAAGATGTTTTGGTTCTCATCCAGAAGTAATTTTCAAACCTGGCCCGAGAAACTTCACTGAGCTAGATAAGTCCTGCCCTGAGGAAACATTTGATTGGCTTGATCTCTTGCTTGAATAAAGAATACTTTTACTTTTAAACAGAAGGCAGATTGTACCGTAATTCTTGTATTGATTTTATCTTGATTTTAGATTTGATTTTTGTTTTGTTTTTATTAGAAACAAATCAAATGGGATTTCAATATTAATTTCACGAACATAAAAATTACAGACATATAATCAATGGTAACAAAAATTTTATTCTTCCAATGCATGAACTCGCTTCCAAACCACACACTTGTACTGACTGAGGACTGGCTGTAAACCTCTCTGCAGAGATGGGGACTTACAAGTTGTGACTTGGACTCTTTTGGACTATTTTTACGACTTGAGATTTGACTTGTTAAAATGGACTAAGACTTGGAACTCGACTTGGACTTGAAGGTCAGTGACTTGGGACTTGAGGCCTGTGAGATTTTATGCTTCTCCAAAAAAAAGATATGTTTTTAGAAAATACTTTTCTCTTTACAGTTGATACACATGGTGGTTAATTTTACAGGAACAAACTGTAACATGTCCCTCCTACTTCTCTGTTTGTTACTTCGGATGTAACTGAAGTACTGTGATGTGGTATCCTCAAATGTACTACTGTAATATACAGTACGATACAGTAAAACAGAGGGAACTACAAAGAACTTGATCTTTCCATTTCAGTGCAGACTACATAACGAAATAACTGTTATTAAACACTCTTAAAACTTAATTCTTTCTGTTCTGACCATAATGATTTACACTAAGATATTGTCAAGACATTTCGCATTTCTACAACTTCTTCTATAAATTTCTATTCTTCCATAAATACTCTTATATAAATATACCATGTTTTTTTTAAGTACAATTTAGTTTAAAAGTAAAAATTGCAAAAATCTAAGCTATATTTGGTACTTTGGTTTAAAGACTTGAAATTACTTGAAGCTCAAAGCAGATGACTTGGACTTGACTTGAACTTATGGGCCAGTGACTCGAGACTTGACTTGGACTTGCCTGTATTTGACTTGGGACTTGACTCGGACTTGAGGTCAAAGGTTTGCGACTTACTTGAGACTTGCAATACAAGGACTCAGTCAAAAAAAAACTAAGTATGTTATTGACAGTTTATTAGTAATTATTATTATGTTTGTTTAATTGCACAACCCTAGAAGTAAAGAAAGTATAATCCAAGAGAAAAGTGTAGCATCTACTGTACATTACCCCCTTTTTTTGTTGGGGAGGAACTCTATGATTGTTGTAAGATGTCTTGACCTTACATGAATGGGCCACTATCAATCACCTTTTCACAACCTTTTGATTCTGTGTTTCTGTCTTAAAATGACCCCTTTCTAACAATAAAAATAGGTTAAAGCGGGTAACTAGTAGACACGCAACAGTCACAAAGTACCACATATATACAGTACTTTTATATCATTACTAGCTTTGGTTATTTTGATCACAGTTTTCAAAGTTACTACCATTACAAAACACTACCTCCCGTACGAATACCCCCCAACTTCTTTATCATGTTGTCCATTTTTTGCCCTTTACAGTTCATGTTACAGGGACACACGTGTTTTAGGTTTTTGATTAAGTCTGGAGCTTATACATGTGGACTTCTCCTTTACATCCCCAGAGACTTTCATTAGTGCCAGAAAATGTACGAACTGACAAAACAGCGCGTAACCCTGACCTCTACCAAAACTTAAAATATTTCATTTAGATAATCAGTGTAGGATTGTGGGAAACGCAATGTATGTGGTTGTAATGACATACTTTTTACAGACGTGTAGCGTAATGTTGTGCTAAGTCTTAAATCACGATGAGCTAGTGAAAGGGAAGACCTACAAACGTGAATTTATGATGGTCTGATGAGACTAATATCCCATGGTGGTTACGTGTCTGGATTCACTCCATGGTGCATTTAAGAGCGTCTGGACATTTGTGTTGCCACTGTGAAGTATAAGACATGTTTGATATTGACGCAGCTGCTGCACATATATAGCTACATTGACAGAGATAAGCTACAGATATACCCAATACTGACGTCTTGTGGTGGAAGTTGGTATTTTTGGCTCTATCTGGCAATGGTTCAGAATAATAAAATGTATGACAGCACGGAAATTCAAAAGTAACATGTAAAAAACTGACACACTATGTAGCTGTTTTGGTTTTGTTGTCATGTGCTTATGGAGAGTAGGGATGTAACAATATCCAAAATCTCTCAATATGATATTTTCATGATATGCATTCACGATTTCACGATATTTATTGTGATATTTTTTAACAAAATTGTGAATATGCTACTTTTCTTGTCATAATCCAAATTATTAGAATTTAAACGTGCTTAATAACAGTTGTTTTATCATGTAGACTGGACTAAAACAGCAAAGGATTATGGTCTACGTAGTTCTGTCTGTTTTTAAGCTGTTGCTGCACCATAACATTTAAGGAATTTAAGGAAAGAAACTTGTAATTCGAAATATATTGTGATGGCCCACGATACTATTGTGAGACATTTGACGATACAATGTCACGATATTTCAGTTATTGCTACGTCCCTACATTGGCTGGCAACTGCAAAACACTTCTACATGAACAAGTATGAAAACAAAATTACATTTAAAATATACATTTACATCTTGAAAACAAATTTACGTTTCATAAAACACATTTGCAAATTAGCAAATAAATTTACAAAACTCGACACAGTTGTAGAAGCGTAGAGGCAAATTTAAAAAACACAAATATAAAACCCCGAAACACATAGACCTTTTTCATAACGGTCGAAAGTGCAGCAACGTAGGGTAAACGTAACTTCCAGTTAATGGTTTTCTATGGCAAAATGTATTTTGCATCAGCTTCATAAATCTGCCCCATCATCAAATCTTCAACCAACAAGGTACAACAAAGAATAAACATTCTTCCATGAAGAATTTATCCACAACTATTAAAGTAAGAAAGATGAAAGCTTAAAGGAGAACAATGACTAGCATTAGTGAACTACTCCTGAGCAAAACAAATGTTATGGTCATTCGTCATTTCCACTTTTTAGGACATTCCCTTTCTGTCAAACACTTCCTTGTTCATTCATGTGTTTTATGAAACTTGGAATTTGTTTTTAAGATGTAAATGTGTATTTTAAATGTAATTTTATTTTCAAACTTGTTAATATGTGTTGTGAAATGTAAAAGTGTTTTGCACTTGCCAGCCAGTGTACATCCCGAATAGAGATGTTATTTCCTTGCCTGGAACATTTTACATTATTACAGTATCAAACTTGTTTGTCTTGTGTTGTATCACAGTTATTTTTATTGTTCAAAATTCCTACCTTGAGTGAGGTTGCCTCTTCACAGATCTGACCTGTCACTTGGCTTGGTGGCATTATTTGTTTCTCTTCATGGAAATAAATAAGTTAAATGCCATCCTGTGGAACATTCTCGGCAAAGCAGTAACATCTCCATGGAAACAGGTGGCAAACTCCAGCAAATAAATTAAAGATCAATGGAAATTTACTTTACAGGGCATGATGCAGTGTGATGTGGGGACACAAAAACACATTTTTATTAAAACTTCACTAGAAAGAAAATCAGCTTTTTTGTTGTGGTTTATGTCGAATCTCATCAAACTCTCTTTGTTCCACCATGTGTTTTCATATTGTTTTATTGAAAGACGCGTGACTTTGAGCCATGCCAACACAAAACAGATGAATATTTGAGCATTTTTGGCAAAAGATGATAGGTTTTGTGAAATATGCTGATGAGGATTAATGCTTTATTTTTGTGTTTTTTCACCTACCAAGTTCAATTTTGCAGCATTCAAAACTTGGGATGCTGTATACAAAATGAAAAAAAAAAAAAAGAAACTGTATTGTATTAAGATTGCAATTTAAAATCTATAAACAAATCAAACTGTGTCCATAGAAACGAGACAGACATGGTGAAGTCAAGTACAGTTTTTACTTATTTTACTGTAATGATTTATTCTTAATTACAAACACACTGGACATGATGGCCAAGCTGTTTGTCTTCCAATTCTGTGTTTTGGTTCTCAGGACTATTATCCAGTCAGAAAGCAGAATGATCCTCACGCAAGTCTCTCATTTGGGTTGCCAGTTTCAATGCTGAAATCCAGTTAAACCTAAAACGACTCTCTCTGATCTGAATCCTCTAAAACCCAGCGCCTGAAGCCAATCATTAATCAGTTAATTTGCTGAAAAACTTGTATCTATCTACAGGTTAAGGCTCTGTTTTTGATTGTACAGTTCCTTTACTAATCAACAAATCTGTCTCTCGAATATTTTATATAATATTGATTATCCATGTTCTGTGTTTTCCAGTGGAGGAGACCCTTGTGCGGCTTGTGAACGGGTCGGGGCCACACGAGGGCCGGGTGGAGGTGTTCCATGAGCAGCGCTGGGGCACGGTGTGTGACGACATGTGGGACAAGAAGGACGGGGACGTGGTCTGCCGCATGTTAGGACACAGGGGAGCAGCGGAGGTGCACAAGACTGGACGCTTCGGACAAGGTACTAGACTGGGAATAGACTAAATATAAATTCAACCTGGAGAGACTCAGACACAAAGAGAAATTATTTGTAGCTTTATTGGGTGATTTATCTTTGGTGCTAAGGCAGGAGACATTACGATGAAGGGCGTGGCTGATTAGACGACATTTAGGAGAGGTCTTTCATCCGGGGCCTGGACACTGGAGGTGGTAGAGGTGAGGCCCATGGGGAGTGAATGAAACAATGAGAGGATGAGGACAGTATTTGTATTTATTTATTAAAGGGACAAGATAATGCAAAAGAAAAACATGTACTTGTAAATATGCAGGAAGAGTGAAGGGGACGATCAAAGGATGACGAAATGTTGAGAAGCTGGGGGGGTGCTGGGGAGGAGGTGGAGCACAACAAAAACCAAAGTGCCCGTGCGTCTGCATTGGAGCTTTAAATTGATCAGACTGGGCCCTGAAAAGGTGCGGCAAGCGGTGGCAAGGAGTATTTGGAGTGAGGTGATGAAGACTGAGGAGCTGAGGAGGAGTTTAGACAAGTGGTGAGGGAGCAAAGTTATGTCTTCCAGGCTGAATTCACAAATTAAATACTCAAATCAGATTAACAGCTTTCTATTTCTATTTAATTAACTTTGCATTAAACTGACCATGAAAACAAAATTACAATGGTGCATATTTGTTGAAGTTTGTGGCTTGTAGATCTCATTGTCAGTTCTAGTGGCTAAAGTTTCTGGAAGCTGTTCAAACGGGATGACAGGATGTGAAATGTACTTTACAGAGCAGAATTGTTGGAAAAACTGTTTCATGGTAAGTTTTCTACATTAGGAAGTGATGATGTTCTTCGGAAAAATCCTGGACAGAAGAAAGTAGCAAGGACAAGTCCATATCTTTGGTGATAACATTTTACTATTCACCATAAAAGCAGAACAAATTTGAATGTCATCAAACTATCTGGATGGATTTAAGGAGCACTCTGGTGGTGGAAAAAGCACAAATTATCACAGAATTTGTTTTGCTTTGTCAGCTTGGAAGTAAACAGTGATTTGAACAGCTATACAAATGTTGCCAAGTGAACGTATGATCTGGTGCACAGATGCTGGTTGTTGACACTGTTGCTGTGGAGACGTGATCATTAGGCAAGCATTTTGCCAACATAATCAAAACTGTCACCTTGGAAGACTTTTATGTTCATCCAAATTTTTCAAAACAGGAAAAACACTTGCAACAAAATGTGAATGTATTATTATTGGTACTGTATATTTTACATTTTATACTTTACTCCTCAGTCCCATTCACAGTGATTGGATGGAGATAAGCTTTTTACTGCCCGTACCAGCTTTGAGGCAGAGACATGGTTGCCATTCTGCTCCTATGGCCTCAGTCTTATAGAAAGTTTTATGGTGTCTTGCCCAAGAACAGATGCCGTTGTGGTAGTACGAATTACAGCATGAAGTAGGAGTACATGATCTATTATGAAAAACTGAATTTTCTTGGATTTGATCACAATTCACATACATTTAGTATCTTTATGTTGCTGTGAAGAGGTAAATAAAGTCAGCTGCTTCCTCAGAAACATTGTAAATGGCAAAACCCACCTGTCACTCAGAGAAAATTGTTGAGTCAAAATAAGACAGTTTCACAATTTTAGCAAAATAGCAGCTCAAGATCAAGCTCACAATTAGATTTTTTTGTTTGTTTGTATGTTTTGCCATACAGCATGACCCTACATGTTAGCGTGCTGATCTATGGAGCTTTTGACTGTGAAAGCCAATTTTGTCAACTTCCCCCAGGACACTGTATTTGATGACACTTCTGTTTTCGAACCTTGGACTTGATGACCTCTGCAGATCTGATGATAATGACTCCTTAGTCTTGAGAGGTCAGAGTTTAAACTGTGAGAAAAAAACATCTCGGTTTCTTAATATGAGCAGAGTGAAAAAGTGCTTGTGCTCAGTGCGTCTTCACCAAAACTCACTGATGGAAGCATTTCTGTTTTACAAGCTCTGCACTTTCTCCTGTCAGCTGCTGTGGCTTAACCAGGATCTTAAATCTCCCCACGGGTTCATATTGTGCTTTTATTGTGAAAGTAGCTTATGCCAAAACTCGTCAGGACACAGCCTCGGAGGTCCTATCCATCTTTTATGTTTTATTTTGTAGTTTGACATCATTCAGTTTTTGTCCAATTGTGCGGTCATACACTTCAACTCTGGAAAGATATCACAATACCACAATATGGCCATAAAAACGGACGGATTTAACTGAAAATAACAAAAGCAATGACAATATGACAACTCGTGTGGTTAGGCCTGTATCGATAATTACTATATCACTCAATATATGATAGCTGGAACAACATGTTCTTGTGCTCAACGTTTATCGTGTGTACAATTTATTTGCATTAATGGGGAGGTTTTTGTTGTTTTAATTGTATGCGATAAGATTTTAGATCTAGAGGGTTGAATAAGTCATTTCTCTGTCCAATTGTTTCTTCATTCTGCTATTTATTTCATGCATTTAAATTATACTGATATTTTTTTAAAGTTCACTGGGATTATCTTGCTTTATTGTTATTGTGTCAGAGTCATAAAATTGTTTCAGTATTATCTATCCATCCATTTTCTTTTGCTTATCTGGGGCTGGGTCACAGGGGCAGCAGTCTAAGTAGGGACTCCCAGACTTTCTTCACCCTGAACACTTCCTCCAGCTCCTCCGGAGGGACCCCAGGGTGTTCCCAGGCCAGCCGAGAGACATAGTCCCTCCAGTGTGTCCTGGGTCTTACCCGGGGCCTCCTCCCAGTGGGACATGCCCGGAACACCTCCTCGCTGCTCCTCTCAACGTGGAGGAGCAGCAGTTCTACTCCGAGCTCCGCCCGTGTGACTGAGCTTGTCACCCTATCTTTAAGGGTGCGCCCAGCCACCCTGTGGAGGAAACTCATTTCGACGGCTTGTATCCGCGATCTTGCTCTTTCTGTCATTACCCAAGGCTCATGACCATCAGTGAGGGGAGGATCGTAGATTGTCTGGTAAATCAAGAGCTTTGTCTTTTGGTCTTTTTTTTTTTCACAGAAAAAGTATTATCATTTATCATTACATTTCTCTGTAGCAAAATATCATGCTTCAAAATTTGTTATCGTGACAAGCCTAGGTGTGGTGTCAAAGCAGGAACCAGTTTTGGAAGTTTTACAGCCTATTCTGTGTGATAAACAAATTGTAATGATTATGAAGTCAAAGTAACACAAAGAAAGTAACTGTAAATCTGTTAACCACATGCAAGCAGTAATGAGATGGTAGTTATTGTATCTGTCCAAACCCAGGATAAAAACAGTCTTGAAGATAACTTCTCACTCTTGCTTATCAGTTGTCAAAAACGGTACTCAAATATAGAGCACGGTAAAAATCTCTTATCAGACTTTTGAGGCAACTGTAATATTGCCCAGAATCAAATTGCAACAGTATGACCTCCTATTGAATTTCCTTATTCTATTACCATTATCTGGCTTTCAGTAAACTTTAAAAATCCCCCAAATTTTTCCTGGGTTACATAAATTATAACATGTGCACATTTATTATGAAGTTGGTTGAGGCTGTAACCAATTGCAGCAAATGTTTTGGAAACCTGGGGCCTCTTGAGTCTATCCTGTACCGAGGGCTTAACTAAACCATGACTAATCATCATCATGTAGGACTCCTCTGGGTTGACCGCAGGTTTTCCAGAAAAAAAAAAAAAGCAGGTCTGAAACATGTCACAGAAGACAGCTAAAATACAGTGCAAAGGTGAGATGCATTCTACCATGAACGTAAACAATAGTGCGGCAGATATTTTGACCTCACAATCAGAAAATGTAAGGCATCAGTGAGAGTGAGATGTGAGACCAGAAAATGCCTGCAGACAAAATCCAGGGCAAAAGTATTTTAATTCAGTATCAGTAATATGATATTGTGTATAGAAGTGATTAAAGGTTAAATTGCTCTTTGAGAAAACACTCATTTTTCAATTGTATTTCAACCACCAGGCAAGACATATTGCCAAATTAATGTTAAAAAAAGTATTGACGTACTGAAGGTTGAATAAATAAACTTTACTTTACTTGCAGTTGTTTTTCTGCTCTGTTGTGGTAAGATGGAGTACAGATGAAGTATAGGGTCTCATTGTTTCACTGTTTTTGATTTAAAATATAGCAGACTGCAATTTGGATTGGTTGGTGATAAGTTCGAAGGCAAATGTATCAGGCTTCAACTGTCAAGAAATTAAAGGTGCACTATGTAACTTTTCTGATACGGGGTCCATAGGGGTGTAACGATATCCAATACGATATGATATTTAATTCAAATAACTAAGACTTAAAAGTGCTTAGAACTGTTATTTCTTCTTGTAGTCTACACTGAAATGGAGCAAAGAATCACGGTCTATGTAGTTCCCTCTGTCTTTTTTAGTTATTGCTGCACCATAGCTCTTAATTTAAGTAAAGAGACTTGTAATTCGATATATTGTAATGGTCCACGATATTATTGTGAGAACTTTGACGATACAATATCACAATATTGCAGTTATTGTTACATCCCACTATGCTTGTCTCCATAGAGATGTTTAATTTTTGACACAGTAGCTGTCTAAGATTTATTTGCTAATGTGTGTTTTTATTTCTGGTAGTATCTGGTAACTGGTATCTTGGCTTAGTCGTGTCCCGATTGTCTTCATGGATAGATAAGGTCAATGCCATACTGTGGATTATTGCAGACAAAGCAATAACATTTCCATGAAGACAGGCAGGTGGCAGATCCTCCAACAAAAAAGTTACATAGTGTACTTTTAAATTGTCTATAAATTTGTCTCTAAACAACATTTATTAGTTAATTATGGGGCTCAACAGTTGTCGTGTTAGCAGTTTACAATTCTTAAAATAACAGAAATACCAATGACATCCACATAAACATGCAAAAACTCAGACCTCTTTGCGATATCGTAAAAACTCATCCTGATGACTCAACTGATTCAAAAACAAAATTTATTGTCCCTCTATCTGTGCGTTTGGCCCTGGGCCTAATGTAGTAAATGTGCTAGAGCAGAGTAAACCTTTTTAAAGAGCACTGGAGTAGAACTGCACTGGGAACAGCTGGCCTCCATAATAAAAACAAAGAGCCACGTGCGCTCTCCCCTGTGTACACCCCCTGACTCACCCCTCTCAGCGCCAAAGATCAGCCTACAGTGGATTAGGCAACATTAGCCCAAAAAGGAAATTGATGACTTTCACATTAAATTAGTTCAGTTTATTTCTACATGAGGTAAAACATTATGACTACATGTGCCTGCCTTTTACGTGCTCAGTCACTTTTCCTGTATATGGGTTTCAGAGTGATTAAAAATGATCACTGCCACCAAAGCAATTACCCTATTTTTCTGACTATAAGCCGCTCTGGAGTAAAAGTTGCACCAGCCAAAAGATGTGTAATGAAGAAGAGAAAAACATATGTAAGTTGCACCGGACTATAAGTCACACTTTATGGGGGAAATTTATTTTATAAAATCAGAGACCAGGGGCTGACATTTTATCTTGAAAGGCAAGTTATGGTAAAAACAATTGAACAGAGAACAACAGACTGTTAACGTCACATATGAACCATTATCCAGATAACAACAATAAATAACAGAAGAGAACAAGCTTACCAAACTCTCCATCTCACTCCAAATCACTAAATCCATTAAATTCTTCATTCTCTTTGTCACTTTTGAACAACTCCACAACCTCCAGGGGTAAATGGAGCACTGCTTCCTCTTCTGTGTAGCTGTTTTCAGACTCAGCATCAGTTCCAGTTAGAAGTATTCTGGGCATTCTGAATCCCAACAGGATGGTTTCAGTTGTCACTCAAGTCACTTAAATTAAAAATTTTCAGTGTTTCAGATGTAATGGTGCAGGAGACATGTGCAGCAGAGCCACGTGACAGTGGTACAGGAGTAATAGGAGTAGCAGATAGTGACACACAAGCCTAGAGCGCCCTCTTGTGGCTGTCAATGTGAAAGTTTTAATATATAAGTCGCACCAGAGTATAAGTCGCAGGACCACCCAAACCATGAAAAAAGTGCAACATATAGTCTGAAAAATATGGTACGAATTCAAATTAAAATATTATATCTTTTGAATGGTTCCTCAAAATGTTGCTCAATAACTCAATAGTGTTGCAAAGCAATAAGATCTCCAGGGGAAAAAAAGCATTCGACTGACCCTCCACCAGAAACGTTACACAATGCACCTTTAAACCAATGGAGATTTTAAGATGTTAAATACTACGTTTATCCTAGATTAAAAAGTTTTCAGATATTAGATAAATGTGTTGTAGTGACTCAGCAGTTTCTCAGGTTGTTTATGGCAGTGGATTTGCATTGCTGACAAAAAACATGGCCGGTTTCCATGGTAACAGTCGTATTTGGCATCCAATCTCAAGGTCTGTGCATGACCGTGGGAAAAACTGCTCTAAACAACATAGAGACTGCTTCCAAGTTTAGTTTTGTTGCAAATTTGTCTTGATGGAGTCCTGGTGGTGCATGGAAGCCAAAGAGTTTCTCAAGTGTTCATAATGATGTGAAGTTATCATTTATTCTCCCATGATGCACGTCCAGACACAGCCCTTATATCACGTTACTGTCTAGTTAACAGCGGGGGATTTGGATACATTACTTTTTCTCACCGGTACCGAAACATCTCGCAGAACAGCTGTAAAATATACCGGACAACTGTGATAGTTTACATAGTGTTTCGACTGGAAACCGGATGCTTATAAATTTGACAACTTCGTCTTATTTTACAAGACTTGGCACCTCTCAGGTTACTATTATACCAACACAGCTGAGTGCTCTTCCCTGGATGTCCTCACAGCTGTCGGACTCTATAAACTGTTGATAAATGTACTGGGGCTTTGTGAAGCCTCTGAAAAGACAAAACAGGAACTAGAGTTTATGCGATATGAGCCAGTGTTTCTGTTTCTGTTACCATCTGGATTCTGCCTTTTTATAATCAGATCTAATATTATCTGATGAGCAATTTGATTTTGGAATAATGTTGGACAGATAGTGGTCAAGCTGAATTCATTTCAAATTGTCTATATTCTATGTTTTTCTTGGCCAAAATCACAACCGTAAATCATTTATTTTGGACAGCTTATATGTCAGTATGCAGAGGTATTCAATGTAAAAATATATATTGTTCCTCTTGTAGATATAATGAAAATTTTTATTTTAGGGATGTCAAATAATGATACTCAATACTAAAATCCAAACTGTAAGTATCAAGAAACATAAATAGGACAAAAAATAACAGAACTAGTACAAGGCCATTATAATGGAGAGAGGGCCGATATTTGCATTTTGTAGGCTATCGGCCCTTACAGGCCGATATTTTGTTTTGGCTAAACTGCTGCCTAAAGAGTACACACAAAGTCTTAATTGCACAAAACGTGACTACACTGCTTTCTTAAATGTTTGCAGTAAAACAGGTCTTGGAGTAGTCCAATGAGGTTTGTTTGGTCTTCCGATAATTTATGATATTAGGTTTTTTTTTTGGGCCAAGCATTTGTTTTCATACCTGACATTTCAACTGCTCACTAGTGCTCTTCCTCAGAGTGGTCACTTGATGTTACTGTGACGTGTCTGGTCAGCTGATTTAAACAGGTTTTGGCGCTGTCTTCCTACCGAAGGAGGCGGGATGACAGCGCCATCTGCAGTCCGACTTCCTCAGGACAGTATCCCAGTATCCCAAACGCTTGAAATGTCTGAAAAAAGAACCTAATAACATAGGTCTTGGATTAAGTGTATAGTAAATTTAAATGACATAATTTGGGGAAAATAATGAAAATCTGCCCCACTTTTCAGCCAAAAAATATAATTAGAGCTTACTGGCCATCGGTTTCTCTGGACTCTAAACAATCAGTCATGGAAAAACTAATATCAGTCGATCTATAGGCATCAAAGTATCAAAATCGAGTTGTTAGTAAATGTTAGTATCATGACATCACTTGTTTAATTGTAATATGTATTTCTATGTTTATATATGAAGTCTGTAGTACCTTCTCATTAATCCTTGCTTCCCATGTCCTTATGCAGGCGCTGGGCTCATCTGGATGGACGACCTGGCCTGCACCGGGGCTGAAGACACCATCCACCAGTGTGAGTTCTCCGGATGGGGCAAGACCAACTGTGGGCACGTGGAGGACGCTGGGGTCACCTGTATCATCTGAGGACACACAAAGAGACTCCAAATCTGACAAACAGACAAATCAAATGTGCCTTTGTTTTGGAAGCTGCACCACTTCCAGGTCGGCCATTTTGTAGGAAGCCCGGGAAAAAGAAAGGAGACAGATAAGACTTCTCATGAGGATTGCAGCATAGCCCCCGTTGAGATGTTGTGGTTGGTGATTGGACCTGGTTGGAGACTCTTGGGGACTTGTGTGGACCGTGCTGTTGGACATTTGGATCCATGTTGAAAAAGAAAGACTGAAATCTATGAAGGACTGGCCGATTGAAAGGGCAGTTGTTGTTCACAATATGTTTATTATGAAGGGCTTTGCTTAACACACCACCACGTGCCACTTTTTAAAATACTTCATAAAAGCTAATATATGCATTTGCTGGTCAAAAGGATCTCACATTTTAGCACTTACTTTTTGCTTTTCATTGAGTACAGTTGACCACATAATGCCACATGTTGTATTTTGATACCATTACAGTATTTAGATAATTAGCCATAATAGTTAATCATAACAATTTCTCTATGTGACCTCAAGTCGCAGAAAGGGAACTCTTTTGGATCAGAAATCTCTTTTATATATCCTAAACAGTAGAATGTGGACCGTATGGAGACAAATATGCAAAAAAATACACCCTGCCTCACAATTCCCAAGTACTGTATCTTTAACCCCTCATGTTTCTTTCAAGACTGCAGTAGTGCCATATGTGCATTATGCCGGTATAAAACATTCCTTTATGTTTGTCTGACCAGCCAGTCCCTTCTACATTCTGTTCAAATCCAGAAGGATCTGGAATCAGACCAAAGAGCTCGTAAAAACTCCCATCCAAATGTGCCGCTAATGTGTATCATGTGTCTCTCAAATGCAGAAGACACCTCCTCTCGGAACTTATCTCAGTTTATGTTTTATATAAAAGTTTGGTGCTTTGATTGTTGATTCTACAGAAATCCATGGTGTTTCTCAGTCCTCTGTGGGGTTTTTTCCCCTCCTAAGCCACCATTTTTGTTTTCATCTGAATGGACCATTCATCTCTCTGATTGGTTTATCAACCTGTCAATCACACCTTCTGGAATCAGGAAGACAGGATATAGCTCATCTTTGTAAAACTTTGTCAAAGCGTGTGGCACTGACTGGTCAGGTAAAGTTTATGTAACACCATACACATTTTAGCAGCTGAGATTGTGTCCTTTTGCACTAAATATAAAATTATAATTTGATAAGTAAACAGCACAAATATTTTGCCCATTCACTGCCAAAGGGACACTCTTAAAATTATGCATGAACTTGTGCCACTGTCCAAAGGATTGCAGTGGCACATATAATATATATATATATATATATACACATAAAAATTACTACTGTTTAATAGTGTAAACTTTCATATAACATGCATTTATGGCAATTGGCAAGTGTCCCTGATCCAACGCCAATAGAAGAGATACCTCTTTTGTACTCTTCTGAAAAAGGTACATTAGAACATGTTTTAATATGTCTAGACCATTACATTTTAATTGCATTTACGCATTCAGCTTTATAGGACTTAAAATTCAATTGTTCCACATAAAAAAAGATATTTGTTGAGTTGATTTATTGCTCGCAACTATGCAGACAAATGTGTTCTCTACCTCAATGCTTTTCGAAAATATACTTGTAATAAAATAGCCTTAAAAGGGAAGGAATCATACAAGTTTCTATAGCAATACATGAGGTTGATGTGTTTTTCAAATCTCGGTCCAAAATAGCAATGATTGATTACTAAACCACACATTCTACAAAATATTCTGCATAAGGACTAACTTGATCCAGCTCAGCATAATCATAATTGTTCTCACATGTTGAAAATGGCTGCACTTCAAAGCTCCTTATACGGGCGTCACATCCTGTTTGGCCTCTCAGTACAGCTGAATGTGTTTTGACTGACGTTCAGACGAGGCCTTTCACTTCTCATCAGGGTGAGACGGAGCCCACTCATTGGTTGGAGACTGTGTTTTGACCTGCACCAGTGTTGGTCACAGAGGTCAAATAGTTCACAACATGCAGTCTCATGCCTTATTTTGGAAGATAGTTGTTTTTATGTAAAGGGCTGTTTGACATTTGTTCTGGCCATGTAACATAACAAACTTTGTAGAGAAGTCAGTTTTGTTTTTTCATTTGTTAATTTTGCAAAGAAATAGTATGTCTCTTTTTTGTTCTTTGTTTTGTTTGTTTTTCTGTTCTGACAATTCTGTTCTGACAGTTCAATAAAATGTCAGTCTTCACAGTGTTCCTCTTCAGCTGGTGGTGAGCAGAGATGTGGCAGCTATTCTGCGGTTATGACCTGACCACTACCAAACGAGGATTCAGCCCTACAATCACACAGACAAGGGGATTTAAGTGCCCTGCCCAAAGACACAAGGGCAGTGTGCAATGCCAGTATAGAGTTAAGCTTCACCTTTTAGTGTGTGGCTGTTGCAGTATTTCATTCAAAGTTTTAAACATAAACCAGTTTCACAGTAATAGAATCATATGTTACTGATACGGTATTATTGTTTCCTTTTTTCATTGCACTTTCAGTCTCATCCAGTTAAAACTTTTTGTATAATAAACTGTGTCAGAAATGTTCTAATTTACTTGATATCAGCTGTTTTTTCTCTATACATAATTAAGGACAAGGCTTATGTATTTTAGGACAACGTCTACCATTTTATGTATTGTAAAACATTATTTACCTCTCCAAAACATTGTCCAGAGCCACCATTTGAGTCTGAGAAATTCAGATTCAATACACAAGACTCTTTTATTTTAACATGTTAAACTTTTCCACTTAAGAGTTGTATATGCACTGAAATAATAAAATACAGCTTTGTTTAAACAGGCGCAGTGTGTTGTTTTTGGTGCCGTTATTACAGTGATCTTTAAAGCTCTGTGGGCTGTGACATGGCAGGTGTAACTGAGGTGCAGCTCACTGAAAAACACTGTAAGTGTGGTTGGACGCTCAGAGCTGCAGTCTGATTATACATGAGCTGAATGCTTCCACATGTTCACAGGATGCACAGATGATTGGCACAAAGTCACTCAGCTCTGCACAAAGGCCAAGTTTTAGGGCAGTGTGTTTTCACTTATGTCCTGACCTGACTTAGATCCAGTTTCAAGGTGGAGCTAAAGGATTTAGTTAGTTACAAGGAAAGATTAGCTTAATGTGCATAGCCATGTCTTTGAAATGGAGATTTAACACACATACAGTGAAAGTTAATACAGGAGTTGTTACAATATGAATATATCCAGGAATATCATGGTGAAAGTGCATCGTGTGTGGTAATGTATTATATCAATGTAATAAAATGATAATAATAGGCTGTTTATATAACTGCCTGTAACTGAAGGCACAGTGCCCATAATGACATTAAAATAACAAGTGCACACTATAAAGTATGACTAGATAATGGATAATAATTATAATTATAACTTATTCGTAATATTTGTTGACTATTGGCTTTACAGCTGATGATTTTAGTGTCAGTCAAGATCAAATCAGATCAATCATCAGAAACTGCCACAAAATCATGATTTTGATTTGTCTTTACCTCTTCATTGTATTCCTCCACATCCCACCATACAGGCGTTACTACAGTTAAGTAATGAGAAGTAATTAGACATGGTAATCCAGTATACATGTTTCATATCACCAGACTATATAGTATATTCCTCTGTTTGTGATAGGCTACAAAGCACTATCTTGTCCCTCCCAATTCAAACCCTAATTTGTGCCATGAAGGCTGCTAACATGAAGTCACTTGTCTTTAGGGAAAGAGCTATAAAGACCCATAGTTACTGTATTTCCGTCTGTGTCTACTCATCAATGCACATTCCTCTCGGTCACAATGGGCCATTTATTTAGCTGCAAGATCCTAGACTGAGGCCATCTGCAGTCTGTGGAGATGAAACAGTTGGGATCATACAGGTCAACGTCTGGGTCATCTTCTCCACAGCAAGGACATTCTTCAGTCTCCAAGCAATAGACATGACATGAAGGCATACACGGGTTAAAGCTAGTGAAAATACCGCAAACCTAACAGGATTCTATTACCAACATGTGTCTAACGTCAGTGGGGATGTTGTGGTTTAGCAGCTTTAAATTATCACTGTCTCCACATTTATCAAAAACAGTAGGCTATTACTGTTGTAATCAGCGTGTGGTAAAAATACTTAAGACATAAAGTAAGATCTTAACTCTGTATAATAGAATGTGAAGGATGGTTACCAAAAATCCTCAGGGGTCTTAACTCCATGTAAGGGTCTAATAAACAAATTTGTTTTTAAGTTAGGAGTAGAAGTTTAATATGCAACTTATTACGTACTGCCCTATACTAATGCTTCAATGGTGTATATTATAACAGTATTTCCTCATCAAAACTTGGATTTGGATTGATTCATGCATGTATATGTAATCCTGTATAACCCTGGATTCAAGGCTTGAATGCTCAGTTTTCACCAACCACCTGTTTCCACCCACAACTCATCTACTCGTGATTTAAAAATGGGTAGGGTTGAAAACTGTAATTTAGATATTGTTTGCCTAATGGCATAGTTGCCTAAGTCATATTTGAAAGTTTTCGAAAAAACAAGAAAAAACACATTTTTGAGCAAACACATTGGTATTTTTATTGATATTGTATAGAGATGACTAAGGCAGACAGAGATTTTAGACTCTAACAAGCGTTCTGATAGGCAATAAGGCAGGGTGATGCAGCAGTGGTAGGAGAGTAAAGTTAGGCAGATGTCACAGTTTGGGCAAAAAAAAAAAAAAAAAAAAAGACTTAAGCAATTATGCAATTAGGCTAACGACATTGTTATAAGCTATTTGCATAACATCTTGTGAATTCCCAATATGAAACTCCAAAAAAATGAAATGATGCTTAATTTAATTCATGTAAGGAAAATTTACATTCACAAATCCATAATTCAATGTTGTGGTTTATACTGCCCTCTGCTGGTGACATACTGTGTGTTCATGTGCATTTTCTACCTTCGACTTTCGCTCTGTATGGTCCATTGCGGCTCCCATAGTGGATCAGTTTGAATCTTCGCCGCTGCGGTCTGGAGGAGTGCAGTTGCTGTTAAAACGTGGGATAAAAACTAACTCTAAAACAGGTAATATACATCTTATGACGATATGTAGTGGTCTGGGTTTATAGACTGTGGCGATTTAACCAAAGAACAACGTAATCCAACACCGGCAGTTAATAAAAGGTTAAGTAAAGGCGTCAACTAAAATACTGGGTGACCAGTATTTTAAAAAAAAAAAAAAAAACTGGGACATTCCCGGTTTTTTGGTGGTTGGTAATCATAAAATTGTGGAACGAGTGCGTAATCAAGGAAAATTATAATGCAGAGACCATTCATGACTAACATGTCACCCATAGAGTCACATTTTCATTGTGTTTTGGTCGTTTTTAAGCAGATTTTTAGTATTATATCTAAACCAATGACAATGTATGCCTCTCTTTACTGTTCGCAGGTGTCAAATTGGTCAAAAATAGGGACACCTGGGACATTTCTTGTATAAAACTTGGACAAATCACTGGTTTTGGATAAATCTGCTGGGACAGGGGATGCAGGGCTCAAAACTGGGACTGTCCCGGGTAAATAGGAACGTTTGGTCACTCTATTAAAGCTGCACTATGTATCCGTTCTGGTAGAGGGTCCCCCACTTCACTGTCATTGAACAAACTCACAAACTTGGGTCTTCAGAGATGTCATTGCCTTACCTGAATAGTAAGCAGATGACATCATGAATTACAGTGGAGAGGCGACCCTGCTCATGTAAGAATGTAAGTTTAGGTTACTGGCAAATAAGTACCATAATCTAGCTAAATGAATGTTTAACACTGTCTTGTATTGTGTCTACTATAGCGTGTGTTCAGATTTGTCCTTACTGTTTTTGTGTGTATTTCCTCTTGTAGAATGGATTCTCCTGCCAGACCGGGAAGCAACAGCCCTTTCAAAACCCCCAGGAACATCCGTGTGAGGAGCTCTGGGAGCAGTGGCAGTGGTACTCCTGTCACGATCCCCGCCTCACCCTTCATGAAGAAACTGGGCTGTGGCACTGGGGTCAATGTTTACCTTTTGGACAGGTAGGATAAGTTACATTTGGCTGTTATTAGGGTTATTACAAAAGTACTGATATTGCAGAATTGGCCTACGCAATAGTTGATATTGCAACAAACTAAATATCAGAATAACACCAAGGTTCTCCAACCAACAGAAATGTATTGTTTTTCTGTGTTTTTATTCTCCTTTTTAAGTCCTAAATTAGCCTCAATTTATTTTTCTTTGTGTTCATGTTTATTTTTTGTGACAAATTCTCACAATAAATCAAGATATGCACATTTTAGTTTCATTATAACTGAAATTATTGTGTCAAAAAGTATAAAATGTAAAATGTAAAATAGAGCAAAAATGTAAATAGTGCAGTACTTAGCAGCTATATCTCAAATCTTTTCCAGTACTGTGCAGCCCTAGTTAGTTATTATATAAATTTACAGTTCAGTATCTTTGTCCCAACAACAACAGGATGGGAAAGCTGAACCTGTCGCCCTGGGCTGTGAAGAAGGTCAATAGTAAATGTGCATCTAAGCAGGTGGCACTGTACCAGGAACGTCTCAATGAAGAGGCAAAGATCTTGAAGGAGCTTAACCATCCTAATATTGTTGGTAAGAGCAGACATGAAAACACTTTGGTAAATTTGTATTACATATTAGGTCAATATCGGTTCAATGAAGAAACTCCATGTAGTGTAAAGATCTGGCTATGAAATGAAGTGGTTTTCGGACATACAATTACTTCAACTATTTATTGACTTTTTTTATTGTTGTCTAGGTTTTCGTGCTGTTGCCACTGCTAAAGATGGATCCAAGTGTCTAGCCATGGAGTATGGAGGAGAGCAGTCACTCAATGATCTGATTGAGACGAGGAGAGAGGAGGGTCTGAAGGCTTTTCCTGCAGTTAACATTGAAAAAGTGGCGCTACATGTGGCTCGCGGTCTGGAGGTAAACAATAATGAACACTGTCAGCTTAATTTTATTTTCAGTTTTCGATGAGAAGCTTCTATTCAGATTTTATACCAGGAAATAAAGGGATTCACAACTAACATGGGCCTGTATATCCATGGGTTTCAGAGTGATAAAAAATTAACACTATTGTTCGTAGCAATTAATAATTCACTGTAAAAAAAAAATGGTTTTGAATGGTGACAAGTTTTCAAAATGTCAGCTATAACAGGATCTGAAGTCTTGATTTTCTAGTTGGTTGGATTTTCCACTGTATGTCATCAAAATATAGCCTGATTCATCAGCCGGTTTTACTTCGTGGAAACCGTCTGACCTCGCACCATTAGGATTCATTCACTCGACAGTAGGCAGGTACTTTTTTTCATTTAACCAGTCGCTGCTATTTGGTCTTGATGTATGTAATGCACAGCTAACGGAGCTAACTATTATATTAAGCTTTTCCCAAATCCCTTCGGAAAAGGGCCATAACGTCTTTCCCCTTGATAAAATTCAACAAACATTCTTTTTGTTCCGGCTTTAAATCCTCCTGGGAATTGTTGCCAACACAGAATGTGTGGCTCTTCGTTGATTGACTGGTGCCCGAACTCGCACTTTCAGGGTTTGTGAATGGTCTAGTGTATTCTGATTCCTCACCTAGTCGCTGGAGAGAAATGAAATTGAGTGGAGACACTAGGTGGCGCCAGCCTGACTAATCAAAATATGGGACGACTGTAGGAATTATGGGGAATTATAGAGAAATGCGTTTTGTTCTATAATATTTAGGGATCAGGAATAAAACTGGCTCCCAAAATCAGATGTTGAGAGTAACTGGAATAATGTTTTACAGTATCTTCACACTGAAAAGAAGCTGCTACATGGCGACATGAAATCCTGTAATGTGGTCATTAAAGGGGACTTTGAGACCGTGAAGATCTGTGATGTGGGTGTATCTCTGTTTCTGGATGAGAACATGAAAGGTGAGAAAGAATAGTAGCATTAGTCTTCTAGTTGCTAGCTTTAATCTTAGCATCCTTCTACCTACAGTATTCACCATCCCTCCTCTGTAGTCCAGACAGGTTCAATCTGGCCTTGTTGTGTGTCTCCAAACGGCTTTATTATAGACTTATTGATAATCCTATCACTTCTCTAAATGTAATCACATGCCCTCATATTTGCATAATAGATTAAATAAATTGTATGTCATTGTAGTGTCAGACCCAAAGGCGGAGTACATTGGCACAGAGCCATGGAACGCAAAGGAGGTGATGGAGGGGGGAGAGATCTCTGACAAGACGGACATTTTTGCGTACGGGCTGACGCTGTGGGAGATGATGTCTCTGTCCATGCCTCACCTGGAGATGCTGGATGACAAAGAGGAGCAAATAGAGGAGGAAGATGGAGGTAGGACTAAGGGTTAACAGAACTTTTTTTTGGGGAAGGTCATTTGCAATAGAGCGAAGAATGTTATTTATTTCAAATTCCTGTTTATATACACCATTTTGAGGACATTTTTACCATTCGAAAGTTAGTCTTTTGATAATATTCTAATGGAAATCAGTCAAAAAATGTTTAATTGTTGTTGTTTTTTTATTAATTTTAAGTGCCTTCTGATTCTCTGATTCAGTTTTACTTTTACCTGATTTGTTGTGTTTCTTTTCTGTTTTTGTAAGTCTTGATAATTAAGAGTAGTAGTTGTAGTAGTATCATATGCAATACTGCAGTACATTTATCCAGTACTACATAAATTTAGTCTAATTTTATATTTTAAAACTTTTTCCTCTTCCCAGATGACTCAGAAGAGGAGGTGAGTTTTGACGAGGATTCATATTACGAGCGCTTGGGGACCCGTCCTGCGCTGGATGCAGAGGCTCTGGGTGCGTCGTACAGGAGGATGGTGGAGCTGTTCTACGTCTGCACTGAGGAGGACCCTAAAAAACGCCCCTCCGCCTCACAGATTGTCCAGGCCTTAGAGAGCAACGTCCTCCTCAACAAAAGTCATAAGCAACAACCTGAGGTCATAGTGATAGACTGACCTGGAACTGAACTACAGCCATCTACTTGATCTAATGTAAATGTAATTTATTTTTTTGTCTATTTTCTATCTTGCTCAGTCTCTTCCTGTCTTTGTATAATTTGCTTGAAATCTATGAATACAATTACAATTTTGAAATCTTTCAAATCTGGAAGTAATCCTTATGTCTGAAACCCTTTATCCTATTTTATCTAAGTGAAACATATTTTATTAAATGAATTGAGTAATGCTATACTTTGTCTTGTCTTGAATAAAACCACTTTAGTTATAATCCTATTTTCATTCGTACTTGAAGTGTTATGAATGACAGGATTACAATAAGTTATTGTATAACAGGAGAAGAGAAGCCAGTTTAGTGACTGACACTAGAGTAACCATATTGGACATGTGTTTTTCCCCAAGAAACTAGCACACATTCATAAAATATAGGTTTATTAGCAATATGATGCAGCACACAATTGTGTTTTTAAACAGGTCTGCTGCCAGCTAAAACAAAAACAAAAAAATTCTTTTGGTAAAGTTGGTCTAAAAAAGATTGCCAATCAGCTCTTTTAGGATTTGGCCGAAAGGAATACACTGTTTTATTGGACTAACATTCAAAAAGGGCCTGGCCTACAGAGGAAACAATTGTACTTAAAATATTTACACATTTGAACAAAATGTACTGCTGCTATATACACAAAACATTCTGAAAAGTGCAGCTCTGAATAAATACTGATAAACCAAACTTGACAAAAACGTTGAAATATTACTCTTGAACATAATGGTCTGTTTAACATTAACAAGTGAACTAAATGTACAAATCTGAACATTGAATTGGTGATTTTAATCAGCCTTGCAGATCCATGTACCTTTAACTCAGTCTGAAAGTTGTTTCAACAAAAGTTAAGAAATGAAGTTGTAGACGAGGAAGGCTGGTGTGTTGGAGTACTTTGTCGCAAACAGTTTACCATCTGGTGTTGGATCTGAAAAAGCAATCTCTTCTTTTGTCAAGTGACTTCCGTACATGAAGGTGCTCCTAAAAATCAAGAAAAGAAAAAGAAAAAAGTAAATTACCAGGCATAAATTTAAATCTCTTGACAGAAAAGGGCTGGTAGAAATATTATTCTAATACATTGACCACGCTACCAACTAAGACTTATTAGTAGTGCTGCTACCTGACAGTGTCCAGCATGCGAGTAGCGATGCCTTGGCGCCGGGCTAGGCTGAAGACCCAGATTCGGCTGATTCCACAGAGGGCCTGCTCTGGAACAGTGGAGCAACACCAGGCTCTGTGACGCTCCATGAAGTCATCTTTGGTCATGTCCTTCTCCTGATCCGGCTGCTCCAACACTCGAAATGCCTTCAGGAAAACATTAGGATTTTTGCTGAGTATTCTACATTTAATTCATCGTTAACCACATTATTTGATCTATAAACTACTAATGCTCGAAACAGGTCCAATGACTTCACCTGTGCGCGTTTTTATTGTTGAAAAACGTGACATTTCAGAACCCTGTATGTGTATGAAATCTTTGAATAGTAGCAATTAGGAAGAAATGGACGAAGATTGGACGTAGGTGAAAATTTTAATTTTCTGACCACTCAAGCCTTGAATGCAGTGCAATTCAAGATTATTCAAATGTGATATCACTCAAAATATCACTGGACAAGAGGACTACAAGTGTAATATTTATACCTGTCGAATTGGCTCTGCAACTAGACACCCCACAACCATTTTCTCAGAGTTGATGAAGAGGTAGGTCTTGGCCTGAGCTGGTCTGGACAGCGACACTTGCTGGAAACCCAATTCATTGTCCGCTACCTGACGCACTTCCTCTGCCTGAAATGACAGATACAATTTTAATATTTATAAATATGTTTGTATAGAATAAAAAGATATGACAATTACTTTTTTGACGGCATATTTCGGATCATCAGGCATCACCAAAATGATTTTTCCATCCCAGAATTCTGCCACTACACGCTCCTTTTTCCAGCCCTGAAAATCGAGACACACAATGTATATATACACCTTGTTGTAGAGAGAGGTATAGTTCTTAACTTGCAACCATAAAAGCATGGGCCAAAAGAAATCCAACAGAAAATATTACCACATATCTGATGGCATCAAGGAATCTCTGATGAAACTGGGTGTGCTGGAAGTTGTCCTCTGGATTGTCTGCGCTGTACACCATCCCACAAGAGCTGCAGCTGGTAGCACCAAACTGCTTTTGACCTGCATCCTGATGTACCAAAAATGAAAGTAAGCATCTAAAAACAGATCAAGTTGCATTTTTTATTTTCCACGTAGTTTGGTGATAAACTTACAATAATGAGCTGATCTTCATCCTGCTTGTCTTTCCTCTTCCTCAGGGCCCTCTCCTTAGTCACTGCAATGGACTGCAGTGTCAAGACTGGACCAGAGGGGGTACTGCAGGACAGAGGAGATCTCAAAGCTGCCACCTTCGACCTGTTTGTGCATTTAAGAGATTGTGAGTGATTTAATTGTTTTTTGTTAAACTCTATTACATATATTTTTCCAACATAAGTGCTTACTTTTTGGAGGCAGATCCAAATATGGGATACACGCCTACAACATTGATGAAAATTAAAGAGGAAATATCTTAATAATGCTCACACACAAAAAGTTTCTTCTAATTAACAAAGTAAAGTGTACTTTGGCAAACCTTTGGCTGGGCTTGACTCACCGTTCATGGGGTTTATGTCACTGAGGTCAAATACAGACTCTGAGCTAACATCTGCCATCGACTCCTCCTGAGGAAAAAACACCAGTCATTAAGAACGATACAATACAGTTGTAATCAGTTTCACCCATCTAACACTGTCTGCACTATTGTAGAGCCTCTATGGGTACTTACCTGGGATTTGAAGAGAGACAGTGCCTGAGATTCTGCCTCTGGGCTCCTCAACAGCACGACGGACAGTTCTTTGGGGACACTAAATTTCTCTTTGGAGGGCCTAAAAAATATGGGTTAACAGGATGGTGATGCAGTTATGGTTAATGCATGACTGTTATGGGTTCTTACCTTTCAGGTGTTAGAGTTGAAAAGTCCACGATTTCATCAACTGAATCAACCCAGTCTAAAGGATCAAACTTTCTCAGTTGTTTGGAGTTTGCCTCAGTCTCTGTCTTGTGTGGTAATTTCTCAGTCATCTGGAAAAATATTTAAAAATGTAAAAGTATAATAAGCTCACTATTGATGCCTACGATGATTTACACACCTCTTGCTGTGTTTCCAGAGTAGGTGGAGGCTGTGGTTTCTCGGTCTTAAGTGGTGGTGCGGGTGCAGATGTCTTGTTTTTCTTGGGCCCATTTGAGGACTTAGGGGCAGATTTCTTGTACATTGATGTTGGTTTCTTTCCAGTACCAAAGAACGCAGCTCCAACAAAGAGTTTGGGTTTGGGCTTTCCATTGCTGAAAGTAAAAGTGATCCCTTTCTTTGTCTCTGGTGGCACAGGTGCTTTGGCGCTGTAGCTAGCAAATACAATAATATGGTCAATTAATTTAACATTTCTGAGATTTCTGTTAACTGCATTTAGTCATGAGAAATATTAAGATACTGGGATTTTTAGGAATTTTGGAAATAATGATGCACTTAAAAACATACTTGTTGTTAAGTGTGGAAACCTTGACAGCATTTGTTGAAGTTGCAAATCGCTTAATTCCATTTTTGACGTTATTCTTAGAATCTGTGGGCAATTTTTTGATCTTCTTGCCTCCTTTAGTGTCCTTCTTGATGACTGTGACAGTCTTTTTACCCTCAGATGATGGAGAGGAAGGCAGAGGTGGAGGAGAGGGCAAAGATTCTTTAACTTTCTTCCTCTCCAGTGGTGTGAGATAGACTGTCTTGTGTTTGCTGTAGAATGAGCTTGAAATCACCTTAGGTTTAAATGGAGATGTTTTGCGGGGAGATTTAGCTGGTGATGCTGACAAGGAAACAGAATGAAAGTCTTAATTCAGCATATATAGCTATTTTACTAAATTATTGTTGAATGTTTAGTAATACTAATAATAATTGCCTAAACAGAGTTCATTGTCCATCTCTACCTGGTAATCTCTGTGGGGATTTATGTGGTGATGGACAGTTCTCCTTTTCTGTGCATTCCACTGATGGGTTCCTCTTTTTAGGAGACCTGGCAGGCTTCCTGGGAGACCTTCTCTTGACTGGAGACATCTTATTCATGCCCTTTTTGGCAGGATGACTGACAGAAACACAGACTTTAATATGAAGTACAAAGGTACTCTGACAAAGAAAAGATTTATCAGGACTTCAAGTCTCACCTGTCAGAATCCTGAGAGGAGAGCTTTCTCTTCCTGGTCAGTGGCATCATTTCTGACAAACCTGCAAATATATGGTATGTTTGATGCATGTAATACAATATATGGTAGAGATCAATTCCATAAGTCAAATGCATAAGCAAAAAGCATTTACTGTTCAGGAAGAAAGGAAGGCAGTTGTTCACACAATATTGTTGCGAGCAACAAAAGTTTAGTAACAGGCAAATGGCGGGATGTAAAGTTTATGAAATAAATCTATGGTACTCATATACCAGCACACATCTTTACAGAGGAACAAACGCAGTGGTTATTGCTGTCCTCTTTTGGACGTTCAACTAATATTTCTTCTTTTTATGATCAGCTCCACTGCGATGAAAGATGCAGTTTTGTAATTCCCGACGAGACACAACGAACAGGTGTTAGCGTAACAGCGGCATATAACGCAAAAAATACAAACCCCGTACTTAACCAAAGTGTCTTAGATGTTAGTTCGTCTAAAGTGAAGGATAGTACTCTTACCGTTAGACGTTATAAATCTTTAATCAGAAGATTATCCTGAATACGGGCTATTATCCTGTTTTCAACCCGCGTTTCTTCTATGTGTTTTGAAGAGCGCGCGCTAGCAATGAAAAAAAACTGCGCCAAAGGAAGCGGAACTGATGTCATTTTAAGTAGCAAATTGACGTTTTTTTTAATAGTTGTTTTATTTTTAAATTCACTACTAAACCGATAATAGATTCTACTTTTGTTTAAAACAAAGAAATATATAATTTATTTTTATACATTTAAATAGATCAACATAAAAATGGAAAGCTAAGTGTGCCACTAGAGGGGGCTATGTGTCGATTTGCCGTAGATCGTTTGCGAAAACTGAATGTAGAAGAAGCTAAACAACAACTTCCAGTTCAACGTGATAAAAGTGACAGCACGGGCTTTTACTCAAAATCCACTGCTTTTGTCTCTTCTGTCACCCATTTAAAACTCAGAGCTGTTCCAGTTTTACTTTTATTCGCTTATGAGCAATTTTTCATTCAGATAAGATGGTGTTTTACTTTACAAGCGCCGGTGAGTAAGTTAGCGGCAGTGATCTTAGCTTTGGGGTAGCACTCGGAGCATTCCTTCATCAGTCTTTTATTAACGATTTATAACTCATGTGATGCTCTTGTTTCTACAGTGGTGAATCCTCCTTACACTATATACATGGGGAAGGATAAATATGAGAGTAAGTCAGTCTAATCATTTAATTTGTGCTTTTTCTGAAACTGAACACTACTGACACATATATTCTTTGTAATTAACACAGACGAGGATTTAATAAAGTATGGATGGCCTGAAGACATATGGTAAGGTTTTTTTTTATATTTTGTATTCTAACCAGACCTAAATAAATTCCACAATCGTATAAAGAAGTATATTATAAATGTATTACAATAACGTATTTTGTTTACGTAGGTTTCATGTTGACAAGCTGTCTTCTGCACACGTTTATCTAAGACTGCCAAAGGTAGGAGGATCCATAATGTAGTGTTACTGCAGTGTGATTACTGTGATGTGATTACTAAATATGCCTGAATTTTCTAGGGACATACTATAAATGACATTCCATCTGAAGTTCTAATAGACTGTGCACAGCTGGTGAAAAACAACAGCATTCAAGGTACATATTGCTAATTATATTTTATGAGCATTTATGTTTCCTTACCATTAGCTTACTCAAAAATATTGCGATTGATTTATGCATTACATTGTCATAAAAAAAAATTCAGTCTTCACATACCCCCTATATTCACTCATTAATCAAATTCTGGGTCACACATGTAGGGTTAAAATGTATTCAACAATAGAACAATTTTTTGGTTGTGAACAAAACATCTTCTTTAAATACATTCTAACTCTAATAATTACAATGCTTGCTGTGTCTAGGCTGCAAAATGAACAATATTAATGTGGTTTATACGCCATGGGCAAATCTAAAGAAGACCGGAGACATGGATGTGGGACAGATTGGTTTCCACAAACAAAGAGAGGTTTGTAAGCTCTGTATCCCATGCCTCTTTTACCACACTTTATGCATATAACAACAACACAAAATTTTTGCCCAGGTAAAACTTGTAGCTGTGGAAAAGAAAGTAAATGAAATTGTAAACCGCTTGGAGAAGACCAAAGTGGAGCGCTTCCCAGACCTGGCAGCAGAGAAAGAGTCCAGAGACCAAGAGGAGAGGAACGAGAAAAAAGCACAACTACAGGAGCAGAAGAGGAAAGAGAAGGAGGAGCAGAAGAAGAAAAAGGAGATGGAGGAGCTCAGGTTTGTGATAGTTATTGTTTGACATTTATTAGACATTTATTTATGAAGAGGGATAACCTCTTGAGGTGTATCATTTCATTTTCAAGGGTATCCCCAGTGATCGAGAGATATGTTCAGAAATATTGCGAGAAACACTTGTGTCAGCATCACTGCCCAAATTATTATATAATTTAAGTTGTCTATAACAGTCACTATTAATATAGTAGTGTTATTTTTCTTTTGGAAAGTTGGCCCTTTAAATGACTTTTTAGCTATTTTGACTAATGAGTGTGGACTAACTTTATAAATACTATATTTTTAGAAATTATACATCATTAATGAAGTCTGAGAATATGCAAACAAATGAGGTAAGCATTTCTTGTAAGGATTTAGCAATAAAAGATGAACTCCTGATTGACTGTTTCCATCCATACAGGATGGCTACGACTCAGATGATTTCATGTAAAGTGAAAAGAGCAGATCTTGTGAACTCTCTCAGTCAGATCTCTGAACAGGACCCTCTTTGCTGCTTCTACCGGCTGCCTCTTGCTGCATCTTCACTAACGAGGACTTCTGAAGATTTTTGGAGCAGACTTGATCCAATGAGGGACAGCACTGGGATTTTCAATTTGCTGATTGACTCATGTTGCTACTAATATTGACATAACAGAAGTCTAAAAGGGTTATTTTTAATGAACAAAGCAGGGTTAAGTTAGATTCATGATGCAAAAGTATGTTTAAATATTGGCTTTGCCTTTGTTTCTTTGAAAGCATAATTTGGCTGATTTCTTTCTCTACGTCTCAGTCTATGCATGTTCAGATTTACTTGATACAGAGAAAATTGTGCCAATCAACACCACCTACTGAGCAATGTTATCATATCAACAAATACAGAAAAAATGCTAATTCAGACATCAAAACAATAAAATGAAATGTAACTTGGGAAAAGTATAGCATGTTCCTTACTATGGGCATTTCACAATCTGTCAAAACACTTCAGTGCCAAAGGACAAGCAAGAGGGGGTACAGAAACTTTGAGTTAAGAATTTGTCTCTTAAGAAATCACAACACGAAGCCAGGTTGAAAACACTAATCCAGACTCAAGGCAATCTTGCATGTAATGTTATAGTATAATGTAGGCATATTCGCTACAATGTTAGTCTCAAGAATTCAGTCTAATGATAAAAGAAAATTGAGAGACTTAGTTTAGGCCTTTATTACAAATTAATAACACAAAGTAAGACATTGTCATAACTGTTCAAACATGTTCACAGAGAAAGTTCGATGATCAGAACCGTTTGGTTTTGTCTGAGGCCAACAGGTGTGCCACATTGGCACAAAATGTATCACTGAAAACACAGATAAAACTCAATAACCTTCAAGTATGAGCTCTGGACTAGAGAAGCAGCAGAAAGAGAGAAAGTATTTTGCAAGACAAAGATGAGAACAGATAGCTGGTAAGTTCCTTCTTCTGTAAGAATCCAGAATAAATTCATCTGAATAAATATATGCACCAGCAGATATGACCATAATATATTGACAAACATTATTCAAAGTTAAAAATGCAGAAATACTGATACCTGAAGTAATTTATGGTTAATAGTGACAACAGAAATGTGGCCCCATGGTTTGCAGCTGGTGCCTTCAGTGGCTCGGAAAAGTCTGGAATTCTTTATTTGGTCATTGCCCTGCCCTTTCACTTATTTTTAAGAAAACGCTTTATAAATCTTTTAAATAAAATGGTCTATAAACAATCTACAAACCTATAGTTTCTATAAATTAGTCTCAACCCAGAGGTTAAAAAGGAAAGTTGAGAAAAAGTAGTAGAAAACTTAGAGAGGAACAACCTCTGCTTCCAGCAGTGACAAAAAGATTGGTAGAAAAAAAATGTCTAAAGAGGAACAGGAGGAAAGAGGGTCTTTTTCAAGTGAGTTTCACTTATTTCAGCCCAGTCTCTGCTAACGGTTCAGAGGGACCACGTCCCTCAGGGTCAGGTGGGGTCAGAGTGTGTGTGTGTGTTAGGCTCGTGTGAGGAGGTCCTGGGCCCAGGTCTTGATGGCAGATGTCGTGTGCTGCAGTAGTTGCCATGTAGAGTTTGTGAAGGCCACAGCATGGCCCTGCAGACACGATACTGACACTTCACCACTGCAGATCAGAAGACAAGACATCATTTAGTACCACATAGAAAATATCTGACTTTCAGAGTACTATCGAATCTACCCCCAAACTATATCCTGCCTAAATTAATGCTAAACATCGTCTAAAATGAGACTAAACCATGGATAAGTTGTTATAAATAATTCACCAAATAAACTAATACTCAAACCTGTAGAGGGCACTGTACCACCTGAGCCAGCACACATACTGCAGTTTGGGAACATGATGACTTAGGCTATGCTCAAATAAAACACCCGTACAAAACAATTATGATGTTCTAAATATTTACAGACTTACATCAAATAACATATCATGCCCCTCATACTGTTAAATATGTCCACACTTGTGTTTGCATACAAGATACAGGGCATTTGCATTTTGAGTGGTTCACTCAGTTGTTTTTTGAATCTCACTTACATTCAAATTGTGCATTCTATTGTCGTATTGTGAGGGTCTAATATTTGATACAACCGAGATAAAGTGTGGCATTGTGGCATGCCTAAATACTGACTTGCAGGACTCCTGTAGGCTGGCCCATGCTCTCTGTAACACCTCAGACATATAGGCCAGTGCTGGGAGGATGTAGTTCTGATGGATGAAGAGGAGCAGCTCCTTTAAATACTCCAATGCTCTGAATACACTGTCAGGAGTGTTTGTATTTACCTGCACAAACACAAGGAAATATTAAGTTTGTATACTTTGCTCATTGGCCATAGTGCATAACATCTGTTTAAACACCCGTTTTACTGCCACCTGTTCTTGGTGAGTAAATTAAGCATAAATGTTGTAGGGAAAACTTGAACAACTGGGTGACAGCATCCCCAAATCCCACAGTAATGAAATAAGATCTCATCATAGGAGTTAGCTCATATTGTCTGGTCCAGAAGACAAGCCAGTGGATAGATTGTCATAATGTAATGGCTGATAAGTGAGAAGACCAGGAGACCCACCCATTCAATGACCAGTGGCGTTGTTTCTTTCACCCAGAGGATGAGCTTTGTTGTATTTTCTGAGACGTAAACTGCTGCAGCTTTGGCCTTTTCTAAACCCTGCTCTGTCAGCGGGCCCAGCACTCGCACACACTCAGAGTAATAATATGGAGTGTTTTTCTCCAACCAGCTGCAGAGACAACACAAACACACACAAATTAAATCGGATATTTGAATAAAGTCAAGTATTTGGGAAATGTCATGCTTCTAACCAGCTCAGAATGCAAATAATAATGTAAATATCTCACAACCTAAAATGTAGGCAACATTACTTTTGTTTTTGATGAGAATTGCATTTGTTCTTTTAGCTTTTAAATTTAAGATTAAAATCATCCATGTGCATCTTTACTGTGTGTTTGTCAACCACATACATTTTTCCTTCTACAATACTTATTAGATTGTACCTGAAGCCTTCTTTTGAGTAAACTGTGATTTTGCCCCACGCCTGTTGAGATACCGCAGTGATGCCTGAGTTACGTAGATACAAGGCTGTGGTCGAATCTGAAAGGAAAAAAGCAAGAATATATACATATATGTCTAGATGTAAACCCTGTACAAAACTTTCTTGGTTTGTGCCAACCTGTAAAAGAGCCGTGTGATCTGATGTCATGAGTGATGAAACCAGCCACAAACACAAACAGAACCATGAAGAGTTTGGACCACGGAAACCCTCGGCCCTTCATCTTCACCTGCAGATTCTGGAGCCCAAAAAGAAATGGACATTAGCTTTAGAATGTGATTTGATTTTTGATGTATTGGATGTCATTAAAATTATCTGATGGTCTGTTTTTGATTGTGTAATGTACGTCCGGGCTGTAAGCTTCACCTGACAAAGATGATTGCACTCCTGAAGCTCCTCAGACTCAATGCTGCCTTTCATCTCTTCATTGGTAATTCTGAAAGACTGGATTGTCTCACCCAGGTTTTTCCTCAGCTAAACCAGTAAAAGCACTACAATTATTACAAACGTCTCTTTATAAGGAAGTTGTATGTGTCAAAACAAAATGAGTAATACCTTTGGTGGGAGAGTGTTCCAGGACTTAAGTAAATGGTTTAACAATAGGCTGAAGATATAGGAGGAGAAAATGAATGAGCAAATACAACATTTACATACATTTAGGGTCTGATCTTCCATACAGCGCACAGCAGGTGGTGGACATTTCACACTATATCCACTCTCGTGTCATTTATCATTTATTTATCATAAAACAGAAGTGTCATATGAAAATAAGGCCCTAAGCAGGTGCACATTAGAGCATTAAATAGGCCTCGCTATGAAACTGATTACATCTAATATATTAATGCACTCCTAAGCAATATGGGCCATTTACAAGAATGTGTTTACATATAGTTATCACAATTAATACACTGCTATAAACTAAAAAAAAAAAAAAAAACTTTTTAAAAGTCCATGCATAAGAAATGTGAAATGAAAAGAAAAACTGGACTTTTAAACCAGAATGCTGTATGTAGGGCGATTTAAAGCAGGCTCAACATCAAAAGTACTGTAATAAGATTTTTTCTGATGTTTTAACAAACAATGATGAGGTTATCATTAATCCACGTAAGAAATTATTAATATTTTATATCTCCATTAATCTTCTTGCGGGTGCTGAGACTAGACCCACTAGTGGATTTACATAGACCCTTAATGCGCCAAAGTTATGCTTAATACACACGCTTTGCACTTTAAGACTGGTAAGATCGGGTCCTTATAGCTTTGAGAAGGTGGAGTTGTGTTTAGCTTACCTGGACTGTGGTAAATGTTTTGTATAAAGCTGCCTCCAAACTCCTAGACTCTGTACGTCCACACGTAAGCACTCTGTCATACTACTGAGGAGCTGCAAAGAGAGAAGGAATCACAAAACAGAAGTTTAACACAGGGATGTCTGGTTTCAGTATAATAATTTTGTACATTTCAAAGGAGCAATCCAAGTTTATAAGAAAAATAGAATAACTAATGTTTAGGTAAATTATCTAGGTAGGACTGGTATGGTCATAGAGAGGTAGCAATACTTTCCATTAATACAAGAGACTAAAAACAACCTTGACTTTGCCATAAAAGTAATTAACATTAAAAAAAAAATACAGCTCATATATGAAATGTAGGTAATAAGTGAAATTTACAGGGCACACAAGTTGCAGAAAGAAAATGAGTCATATATTAGTTTTTTGGGGTTTTTTTTTGCCACCATAATCTGAATGAAATTTGTGGGAAACACTGAACTATTGATTGATCTCCTTTATTTACCAAGCCTGTGTCCAACCACAGTTCATCAAAAGGATCTAAACTGGCTCGACCTGTTGTTCTCTACTCATGTTTACACGTGTTTTTCACCTCTCTCTTCATGTCGTCTGGACAGTGCGGCGTGGCCCGGGACAGAAACGAAGGCAGATACGTGTGCAGGGTGGTGTCAGGCTTGGCTCCAAATGCAAGGACCTTTAGACGAGGATACAGCCGCCTCAACTGCTCCTGCAAACTGCACAAACCCATATGTTTTTAACTAGATTTCTAGATACTGCTTCAGTTTGATTTAGGTATTAATGACAGTTGTTGCTCTGGGCACTTGTCGGATATACTTTCATTTAACTGGAAAAACACATGGCTACAAAGACAACATCTTTTGTGCCAGCATGTTCAAACGGATTGCTACAGTGACAAATATGTTTCTTGGGTTACAAGAGATAAACAAAATATAAACTTACTTTGATGACAGGGCATTTTTGGGCATGAAGGCAAAGTCAAGTAAAGGAAAGAACTCTTTAGGACCCATGATGCCAAATCCCTTTGTCAAATTTGCATGAAGTCTAGAGTAAAGAAAAATAATTACATTTTTTTTGTGATTTAAATGTATATAAATGTAAGTAATAGATATAACTTGACTTACAAGAGAAGCCTTTCCAAATAGGCAATGGCGTATGAAGACAGCAACTTGACACCTAGCACAGGAAGCATGATTCCCAACCAGACTGTAAACAAATAATAAAGAATGAGCTGAGAACAATCAAAAGAAACATCACAATCAAAACACACAGCTGTAAAAGTGCAATGTAAAAGTGCAAAGTCACAAGCAGGTGCATGTGACTTTGAAATCTCAATTTGCATTTAATCCTGGCTCATCTGAGGTGAACATTTGATTCAATAGGTGGGATCCTGCTACAGGCTGTTTGTGGAGCTGCTGTTTTGACAGTGCATGTACTGGGAATTACGAAACCACACATAGTAAATGCGAAAATGGCAATTGCACCATTCTTCTGTGGGGTATTAAATGTTGGTATTTAACCTATTTAGATAGCCACGGTACCAGAAAATGCTATATTTGTCAAAAATATATTAAAATGTTCAGGTTCAGTTTTGTTTATGACAGTCTGAACCCCTTGCTCCCTACGCTCCCCCTTCAGAACACAAGTAGCATGCATCCCACTAATGAAACTACAGCACATCGCAAGTTCCTCATTCATATCGACACAATATGTCACTGGTCCTTTTTCTTTAAATGGTACTGCATAAAGAACAGAATCACTATTGTGAGGGGCTCATGACTCCCCAGGAGTAAAATGAACTAGGCATTTGTAACGTATATCATTCATTAGTGTTACATTTAGACTTACATTGTCCAGAAGCAACACCTCTGGTTATCTTAAAAGGCTCATATTATGCCACTTTCTGATCTATGTTATAATGTTGTTTCCTCATCAAAAACATCCCTGGAGTTGTATTTTGGCTCATTAACACATGTTTAACACAAATCCTACATATTTAGGCTGTGCTCACTCTGCCATGTAATGTCATGAGGTGACACAGGTGTGCTCCACTTTTTTTCCCCCAATTTTTAAACCTTCACTAGAATCATTTAGACAATTTCAGCCCTGAAATTTCCAATGTTTACAAAAAGATAAAGGCTAAAGATAAAGGCTTAACTAAACATGTGTGAAATGAAGTAAAATATATCTCCAGGTATGTTTTTGATGAGGTATGATTATAACATGGCTTAAAGTTAATTTTGTGTAATATAGGTCCTTTAATCAGATCACAAGGGCAGGCAGAACTATGTCTGTGTTTAACATGGTGTGTTTGCTGACAGAGGTTCACCTCGGAGTCCTTGGCTGAGGTCATAAAACCCGGCCTGGCCCAGCGCCCACATGATGGTCAGACATTTCACTGGACGATTCTGAACGGACCGCAGCAGCTCCAAATACTGAAAAAAGGGAAGAGGCCCACTATTACAACATGTGTTACAACACAAGTGACATCAAACAGAAATGAAACTTATCTCGCAATGCAAGTCACTAAGGCATTTGGACATTCATAATAAGGATGTGCTGACAGAAGAAAACACACACACACACTCACCTCAGGCAGGTTTTGAGTTGCTATTTTGGGCTTGTCCTGAAGGATTGCCTGAATGCAAACTCTGTAACCATATAGTGGCTCTCCTGCAAACATAGAAAGTTACAGATAAGTTTAAGGTAGACTTTATTCCTCTGTGTGTTTGAGCCACTCGTACTGCAGTGGAGCACCTAGCTTAGCCTATATTTCAGATGCACAAATCAGAAAAGTTTTGCAGAGCTGTGCAGCTATCGAAACAGTAAAACGCAATTGAAATGCATTAGAGATATAAAACAAGTATAAAATATGCATGAATTAAATAATTGTTTATACTTTAAATGTCTTATCTTTTATTGCATACATATTGCTCTCAAAGTTTAATCTCGTTTTAAATCTTGAGGGAGACTTTGCCAAGAAACCAATCAATGCTAGTTGAGTCCTCCACAGTATTTTGTGATGATGCCAGCATTTACCTGACTGCCGGTCCAACTCCCTGAGCATAGTGTAAACACAGTGGTCAAAGAAATCTGGCAGAGCATCACTGCAGCGTCCCAGCAGGCCTTTGATCACGCCCTTCAGCTCCTTACTGGTGAGACAGTATGGGTAATCTGGGGACACAGCAACGGGAGGAGTCGTGGATATGCCATACATCAAATCAAGATGATTGTACAATGATAATTATACATTTTATTATTTACAGTACAGTTAAAGACAACAACATAATGTTTTTGAGAAGGGATTTGGACTGGGTTATTATGGACTGACAATTTAAGTAGAAGGGATGAGAATGTCAAGTAGAAATTAATCCCTTATTCAAGGAGCAAGATTTGTAAGTGACTAGGACAATTTAAAGTTAATTCTGGTTTGGAAAAGTAGTCAGAGAGGTTGGAACAGGACTGAGCAGTAGATGGAGTCTGGGTTATGATTCATGTGCGGATTCTGGATTGTTTGTTGGAAAGTGTTGCATTCTGTGTTTATATTCAAAGCGATTTTCTGAAATATTATTGTGCAAAGTGTGTCCACATACATCCATACATGAACTCTTTTGGGACTATTGGTTGTGTTTGTGAAGTTTCTCTGAAAGACCATGCTGCCTAGTTGCGCATCAGGTTAAAATAAAAAACATTTTCCAAACAAAGGGCCTGGGTTAGAGCTATAGAACTAGTTCGCTAATTAGAGTCACATTCTTATCACATAATTCATTTTTTCTCACCATAAGATTTACATTGGGCCCACACTGAGAACTAATATATCTAAATCAAGCAAGGACTAAAGTACAGGTGCTGATAGCAGAGGACACGTCATGCATGGAGATGGCTGTCCACTGTTTAAGCTGAGAAAAGCAACCGATCAACAAAAAATTTGCAAGAAAAACAAGTGGTGATGTTTTTTTTTATTCCTTAAAAATGTAGCTCAACAAAAAACAGGGTTCTACTTTAGTGAAGATCTATCAACTGCATGAAAATGGTTGTTGGATCACGTGGATACTTTCTTTCGCTTCAATAAACTGTATTGATTTGTTTTGTGCTGGGATAGTGCATGTAACCACTGCATCTAGAAAGGCAAGTACTTCAGTTTCCAAAGAAAGCCATAAGTGAAATACCAAGTGAAAAGAACTGTACTAAGATATATAGAACTGCAGTGTGCTTTACCATGAGCGTAGCTGCTGAGAGTGGGTTCTGTCTCTGGGGCCGTTAGGTGGAGGTTGAGGTAACCCGCCAGATCTTTGACCCAGACTGAGGGGTTTTCTGGGAACAACGTCTGACTGCGGCTCAATTGCTGCTTCAGATCCGATACATCCAACTACAGACACAGAGACACAAGAGAAACACGCAACCAGAGAGTTTAGAACTTCAGACAGAGCAGGCATTATGACGAGAGACCACACGTCAACATGTGATAGTGCCCTTCAAAGAAAATCACTGTAAAGCGTCAAAAATAGAATAGTAGAAAAGTAGACAGTTGTTTAATCTTATGGCAACCTTACAAATGTTTGCAATAGGCACAAAAAGCACAAAGGGGAGGTACCCTTTTATATGTGCTTTCTTTGTTTTCATTATTAGCATTCATAAAGGGTAAACAAAACAAGCTGACTGAATATTTTTATGCTGCATGCCCTTCCACTCATAACCAGTAACATTACAGTGACAGAATAGTGTAATGGGGCAGGGTGACTGAAGGACAGAAACAGCGACCTTCTGCATGAAATGTGAAAGCTCACAACACACTACTGCCGCCAAGGACATAAGTGTATGCGATTATCTTGTTCAACTATTGTCATTTAACACTAAAATTAACATCAACAAGTGAAGAGTGTGTTATATACTCACAGCTTTAAATGCGTCCTCAAGGCTCTTGTGCTTGGTTGGGGAGGCTGTATTGCTGGAGTTTGCCTTCTTGGGCTGTTTGGTGGGCACTGGCTTCTTGGTTTGCGGCTCAGCTGGTGGTGGTGGGACCTGCTCTTTGTTCTGTTTCTTTGCCATCTTGTCAAAGTTTTCAAACAAAGTCTCGGACATCTTCACAGCTGAAAGAGACACAACAGATGAATGGTCAAACTCTGAAGCTATCCAACTAGATTTGAGCCCTCCTCTCACAAATACTGTACTGTGTATTGCTTACTCCCTCCCTTCATGAATTACATAATGAACCGTAAGTCCTCAACAACTAAGTACCAACAGTATTTTAAGTATTTGTAAAACAGCTGCAATCAAAGTGGAAAGAGTTCAACCAAATCACTCATGTGCAACCTTTTAGAATGTATTCAAAAACATTTAATAAACTAAATTTAAGAGATGACGTGTCCAGAATATCCTGTACAACTCTGTATTAAAGTTAAATGGCAATATAGTGGTAACCAACAGATTCAGTTGACTTTTAAAGAGAAAAAAAAAAAGTGAATTTAGTATTTAAATAGCTGAATTTAGTGAATTTAGTATTTAAATAGCTCATATCGGTGGCTTTAGAGTACGGTAAACATATGAGCAGCCCGTGGACATGACAGGTGCTGACAGAGGTCACCAGTTGCTCACTGTTCATTCAGCTCTAAAGCTAAAACTGTATCTGTCCACTAGACTGTGCCTGGAGATGCCTTCAGTCACACTACAGCCAGTGCGGAAATAAAGGATGGAAACAGGACCATGAAATGATGCTTCTGGAAACAAGGTATGACTTCCTCCCAACATTCTGTGGAAAAAAACTAAAAATCCTATCAGGACATATGGAAAAGCATTAGTGCGTTTAAAAAAACATGATTAAAATGTATTAGTTTTATGATCATACTATTCAATACTGCGATATAGTGCATTTTTGAACCGGACACTCATCACTGATAAGACCACCAGATAAACGAGCCAAGGGGAAAAGGTTGTTTCTTCCAATGATGACGTTGCTCTGTTGACACTCCGCTAACATCAAGCTAATGTATCAGCACATCCCCTCATCAATAAAACAAAAAATATTCCTCTAATAAAGTAGACCCTACTTTAGGATGAAAGCAAAACGATGTAAATCATTGCCCACGGGCTAAACCCCTTTAGTTTCCACATCAGTAGCTGCGCAGAGGAAACGACGAGCTAGCACCATTTCAGGAGAGTTGTCAGCGGTGTCCCAGCAGGGCAAGTGTCCTCTTTAACATTATGTAGTTCATTGAAAAGCTTAGGAGGTTTTAAAATTGTATTGTTTAATGTCTGTATGTAGCTGGTTTCACAGATAGCCCTACACTTCAGTGAACCCCCTCCTTGTGTAAAGCGGACGGACGGGCACAGCGCGGCTAGCGGCTCGGAGCGGCCCGTCATAGTTCACTCACGTTTGGAAGGCTGCTGGTTTGACTCGCCCAGCGCTTTTCGAGCTCCGTTTTTCTTATCGCTGTGGTTTTTACTCCCACCGGAATTGTTACTCTTCTTTCCTTTCTTCACCAGCTCCCATTTCCCCGCGGACCCATTATTTGAAGCCATTCTTTGTCCAGAAGCGCTGTTAGTTTGTGGCCCGGTGAACTTCCCCTCTTCCTGACGCAGCGTGAACATAAGATTGCACGAGCGTGAACGGCCGGGATCATTAACGTAAGCGTGCCACGTCTCTCCGACGGCGTGACGTCGACTTCTTTGAAAATCATCATCTTTATGACCCTTTTCAGTGCCATGTTTATTCATTAAATTATTTAAATGTAAATAGCACTGATAAAAGTGATCATTAACATTTCCTTCTTACATAGCTCAGGTAGGCCTACTCAATATTGTCTATAATTAACATTTGTATCACATAGGTCTCTCTCCTGGCAGAGTTAGGAAATATATCTGAACTTGACATGCAACAGAAAAAGTTCAAATGACATAAGAGGAAATATTAGTTTTCCTGAACCTCAGAGCTTTATTTCATTCCATGATGCAGGTTTAACATGAGGCTGCCAAAACAACAAACTGGGAGAGGGCACAATATTCTCTCAAACCAGTATCAAGCTTAGCCCAGCTGTCAATGTGCTGTTGAAACGCTATGCAAAACATGATGATAAGTAAATAAATACAGTAAAACAAAAGAGATAGCAGCTAAAATGTTTAACACAGTCAAACATTAGTATCTAGTAGTGTCTGTACAGTTTTTGTTCATTTACAACAATTGTTTAAGCCTGATTCTTTTGTGCTAAATAAGTTTTCAGTGAAACCTGCAACTTGGCCTTTGAGCAAATCAATGCAAATACAAAACAGACCTTTAAAACAAATCTATAAAATATAAAATTGCATCTTCCTGTATCATTCTGGCTGCAGCCAGCAACTGCATCTTGGCATTTTGGATCTTTTCAAACAATTTTGCTACATTTAGTGCAAGACGTTCAAATTGCCCAAATCCAAAACCACATTATTCTCTGAAAGTGTGTAGAGCAGATCAAAAAAAAAAAAACATAAATAAATAAACATAAATACATCATGCTGTTTCATAATCAAGCAATCTTAACCATTTAAGAGCGATCCTCGGATAAGACGAGTTGATGAAGAAGTACATACAAGTAGTGTTCACCTCAGAATGATGACTTCTTATGCACAAGCTCTTCAAAGTCTGTGATATGTTTGTGGCTTTGATGAAAACGTGTCTATGAAATATGCTGAAAATATATATGCACATTTGTAGTCCTCCTTAAAGGGACAGTTCTATTTTTTAGGTCAGATACATTTCAATGTCTTACCCACAGTAACAGATATTATCACAGGCTTAGTTTGGGGAAGCAGACAGATAGAAACTGATGAATCAATATCGATATAGTCCTAAAATACAATGTAACTTATATTTTACATTATGCCAAGTATTTAAACAAGCTATAACTTTGACAATGCATCTTCCCTGTTGCATATCAGACAAAATATTGTGCTATTTGGAAGATATCAGCAAATGAAAAAACAAATTATACTTTTTGGATATCAATAGATGGCGCGACTTCATTGTCTAGATTTTTCAATCTTTACTCCTGTTTGCTTCTCCTAACTTGGCAACATCTGTCAACTGAAGGTTCCCAGTTCAGTATCACAGCATATTGTCCATTTAAGCATTTGTATATGAGCAGGACTCCCTTTAAGAATATCCATAAATTTGCAGTGAAAACCCAGATGTTTTGTGAAGAAAGTGCCCGTTGTATCTCTTCAGACAGACAGCATGGTTGGCTCCAGGCCACATGTGCAGGATTCCTATTAATCTCAATGCTATTAACCATAAATCAGCCACTAGCAGTACAGCTGTCTACTCTGGCAACGTGTTAGAGTATAAGTCAAGTTAAGCCAAAGCTGGGCCTTTGTACACGCAGGCCTGGTGTAGTGTCCTTTGTAGAGAGGTGGTTCAAACCAGGTCATGTTTGGGGAGAGAAATGAGTAGTGTAAAAACTAAAGCAAATGGGAGGGACATATGTAAGTAACAAGGCGAATGAAGAGGTGGTGGGGTGGTGAAGGAAAAAGGGAGTCTAGTATTCTTCCTGGTCTCGAGCGCCTTCATTGATATCTTCATCTTCTGGTGGTGCAAAGCCCTCCTGCATCAAACAAGCAAAGGTTACATTTGATGTTCTATTTGATTTGTTAAGCATTATAATCTGACCATTTTTTCAGTATTAACACATAGAACAAGACAAGCATACAATAGTCAGATTGATTTTGTTTTATATAAGCCAATACGCATTACTTATCTATGGGGTTTGGGGGCCCTCTAGTGGTATGTTAAAAATATAATATAAAGTGACCATGAGAGAAATGATCTGTTGTTAAATATATTATTTATTTCAGTGACATCTGCAGTCCTTTACTGTTGCATCAGACCATATTTGTAATACTATCTGTGTCTGTGCTATTAGTGAAAGTGTGATCACATTTACCTCTGTAGCGTAGAGTATGTCTATGATTTTAGTGAGGATGGGGTTGTTCTCGTTTTCATGTTCTTGGCAGATGACTTCGATGTCTCTCAGCTTTCCAAAATAGAAGTCTCTCTCTTTCTCCAGGCCGTCAACAGTGAGCTTCATGTCTAGAAGCTTTGGGAAAAATTATGACACAAACAATTAACTACATATAAAACAACACACTTTCTCTAAAAGTTAATAGTTTGCATTCATGTCAAAGACTGTATAATATGTCTTTTGTTTCAATAAAGATAAGACAGGCTTCAGGCTTTGTCATCCCATGTGTGTGCAATGCTATTTTGAGTGGACTCATAAGCATTTCTCAGAATTAACCAACCAGCACTGGCCTAAATAAAGGTAACGGTTTCGTTTCATCCACTCAGATTTCCCAAGTTCCAGCTGTATCTTTCAATGCAAACATACTACTGCTAGAGAGCTATACTTCACACACACTCTCTGTAGATGTATCCCTTAAGTATAATGGCAGCAGCCCCGTACCTGCTGGTTGAGCTCCACCAGCTCAGCGTCTCCTCCGTTGCGTGTGACTGGGGGCCTACGCGCTGTGGCTATCTGCCTCTGGGGAGGAGGGACACACTTGGGGCCTGTGGGAGATGTTCTCATTGGTCCTAAACACACAAATACACACAAGTTAGAAGTGGATTCACAAGCAAATGCAGTCACATGCAACAAGCGCCTTACAAAGTTATTCTATGCTCCTGATTTTAGTGGTATCAGTATGCTTCATGCTGGATTGTTAAACCAACTAGGAACATAGTTAAATGTTTCAATTCAGACTTTAACTGCACATGGAGAGAAAGAGTTGGGTGAGAGTAAATATGTTTGAATTTCTTCTCACTCAACATTTTTGGTTTGTTTGTCGAAACATTTGCTTGCAATGATATTTTTTATATTTAAATTATATATCTTTGTTATATTAATGGTATTATGAGCATGTCTAAGAAATTTAATATGACAATGTACATCATGCATGAGCTCAAAGTATATTTAAAACTAAACATTGTAGCTGCTTGAGAAAATACTCAAAATGTCTCATTAAATTAGACGAGGATACAACGTTTTGTAACACATCAACACAGGTACTTCAGCTGTAAAATGTCTTATAAGTATTATGTATTATGTATGTAGTATTATTATATTAAGTATTATGTGTTATGTCACAAAAAAAATCTATCATATGCCATCCATATGATGATGCTCACAGCACACAGACATGCTGCTGACAGTGTTACCTGGACGAGATGGTCTTTTGGGTTTGTGATGAGTGACACCTGGTTAGAGTGGGACGGGGCATGAACATGAGCAACACAAAGACATGCCCCGACTGTCCATCACTACAAAAACTACTTTATTTTAGGGACTAGTATGCGGAGCTCTCTGACTTAAGTTAATCCCGTTGTAGAGACAGTGCTTACCTGGGTTGGGCAGCGGCGATGCCTCCAAGCCCTGACGAGATAGAACAGGGTCGTACTCTTTCCCATCGTAGTTTGCATCGAAAAATCTCTTAAACCATTGAAGAAACTCAAAGTTGTCTTGAAATTTTCCTTTTACCAGTCTCTCCACAGGAATGATCTGAAAGACATAAAACACAACACGGTTAATAATCAACAAACAAAGGCACAACATTTAATACTTTGCAGCTGATGTCATCAACATGCCCTGGGGGTGTGATGCTAACTGTAGGCTCTGCTCCGTCTGAGGCTTTGTTAGACTTTAATCTGATCTTTATTTCAACACAATCTGATCAGAAAGAGCTGATTTAGCTGGAACTACGGCAAGTGAGCTCATTTGTGCACTTAAACAAGTCTCTCAGTTCCTCACAGTTTTTCACTTAGTCACTCTCACCTTTCTATTGAAAATCAAACACCTAAACGGGGCTGTGAATGCTTGTATTGATCACAGGCTGAAAATGTGTTGTTTAGAGCCATTTTGTATTTTTCAGATGATCTAAAAACTTTTTTTAGCTCTGTTAGCTATGTGTATTGTGTCACCATGGCAACCGATGAAGCATGATGTCAATGTAAGTATGAATTGGCAGGTTTATTTTTGGCGTGCAAGCTTAATTAGAAAAGATACCAACTACAAGCACCTAAAACTACTATTCTACTATTTAACAATTTAAAAACCCTCACCTTGTCAACGTTCATTCTTTTGAAGGCAGCCTGTAAAACCTTGAAGTTATGGATATATTCATGTTCCAGTTTAGAGTTAAACTTAACTTTCTTCAACAGTATGCACCCAGGAAAAAGCATGTCCATAAACTGGCAATAGGCGGCACCTGTTGGATACCACGATTACAGAATAAATGTACTTTATGAATAATGATTGATAACACCTAGAGCTGGACAGGGAGCCTCACCGGAACATAGCTGCTCGATCTTGGTGTATGTGAGCTGTAGTGAGTCGTTTACCCAGGCCAACATGTCATGGCGACTCAGGTTGTCTACGTTCATAGATGTGGAGTAAACATTCACCGCCATCCTCGAGCTTTCAGACACACAAAAACAAATTTAAAAACAGCAAATAAAAAGGTAATGCTTGTAGATTTTCAATTCTACACATGGAAAATATCACATTCAAAGGGTTGGCCATACATTAATTATTAACACTCCATTAACCATTCTGTTTCATGGATGCAACCCTATCATAAGTAGTAGTTTTCAGATTTTAGAATGATGCCATCTGCATAAGGGGGGTCATAAGACAATTTTCCTTACAGAAAGTCTAAAAGTTGAATCTATTCCATATTAGTGAAAAGGCCCTTGGACATAATTACCTCTTAAATATTATAGGTCTGTAGGTATTGTGTACATAGGAAATACACAATATCACACTCACCTGCACTTGGTTAAAGTAAGAGAAAACTTTATGATCAGGTTTGTTCTGAGCCACTTTCAAGAAACCTATGGCAAAGGAAATACATGAATTACATCTACTGAAGAACATTTTGAATCTTTACTAATGAAAACATGTGCAATAATATGTGCAATAACTCTTTTTACGTCTGTCTCAAAGCAAAAACATAAAGGGCTATAATTTGAATATCTCATGATTATTAAGTGAAAGAAATGCTCTCCTGAAAGTGGCCCCACAGATGAAGCCCAGTCGGACAGTAGTTCACTGGCTCAATAATCTGCCTCCGATAATCCTCTTCCAGCTTCAACACGCTGTAAGTCATCACAGCTCATGTCAGCAGCCAAAGTCCCCCAAACAGTATCCAATAAAGCAGAAATCACAGCTACCATTCATCACAATGACACCAATGGTTTAAAGTCCAAGTCTAGAGTATTTCCTGAGAAAAGAGTCTCCAACATAAACAGTGACAGGATGTCATGCGCAGCTATCACTTCCTGTCTCCAGAGAGTCTATTTTATATAGTATTAATGGTAACCATTTAAAGTCACACTATGCAACCTTTTAACCATAGGAGACTAAAATCTGTTTGTTGTTTCTTTTCACTTTTTTTCTTTTCACCGAAAACATATAAAACATGCTCAACATAAAAATGTTCCTTTGGCTTTACCCTCCCACATTATGGCTAACATTTGAGCTAGCTTTCTAGTTCCATGAAATCATGTAAGACTTGCTACATCCAGACAGTTATATACTGTACCTTTAATAAACAATGACTAAATGCATTTATTTATATATTTTTTTTATATTTTATAAACCAAAATAAACTGAACCCAATTCAAACTTATTGTTAATCAATTATATTTTCAGACCTGTATGCATTGTGCATTCATTTTAAAATTGCATTTAATAAAAATAATGTTATTTTGTATTAATGTATTATTGGTTCACATTATTGAATATTGCTATATAATTACTCTCTTAAGTAATAACTGATGTGCTTTGATGATGATGATGACGATGATGATTAATGTTTTCACAGTATTAATCACTTAAAAGGCAGTAGTAATGATGACTGTAGAGACACACCCCTTTTCTAACTCTAGGGCGAGTATCACACATGACTGAGCTCAGTTATAAAAAGCATTAGTCTTATTGTGCTTTTTAAGGGTTTTGGCAAATTATGTTTTGCTATGAACCAAAACTGTTCTTGATCTCTTGACCGTGTGTAAGTTGAGAAATTGTCTTGTTAAAGCAGATCTAACCCTATTGTTTCTTTAGGCACATTACAAATATTAATAAAATGCAATGCCCCTGAACTAAATTAATATCTTGCAGCTTAAAAAATGTAAACAAAAACATATTTTACAGCATTTTGGGGATTTCTAAAATAAAACAAGCAGAAACTCGAAAATTATGAGAATGAAAATTTCAGCAATAATATACAACAGAAATACCACAATGTTCTGATCGGTGGTCACTAGATCCAGAATAATGACACTATAGCGGTCCAAAGTAAGAGTAAAAGTGTGTTGTGCTGCTGCGATCCTGTGCAGTGTGTACCTTGCTCTGGGCCCACAGTGATTTCCCCTCAGCCCAGTGCCACTCTGTTACGGTCGCTCCGTGGATTCACTATTGTATCGCTAGCTGCTGGCTAATTGCTAACGCTGCCTCATGGATTTTTCTATAGATATGCTTCATGTGCGTGCTCTGAAATTGTGTATACACATTCAACTGTTATCTACATATTCCAAGCAAATAACAATAGAGCGTAGTATCAGGTGAAATAATAGTATAAGCTGGAGTTACCCCCTCTGCAGGCCTTTCTGTTAAAACACAGGCACAGGAGAAAGAATGACAGCGCTGTCTGCCCTCGCCGGGGTGCTATTTAAGTATTTCTTTCAGACATAAAATTACACTATGAACATAAAACAATATATAAACAGTAAAAGAAGACATTTTAAGTGACGCAGATTTGATAGTACTCACTGGAGTCTGACCACAGTCTTCCTCACACGGCGGTCCCGTTGTTCAGATGATGGCTTTTCTGTTGCTATAACCCGACTCTTACCTCAGCAAGTTGCGCCACACAGCTCCCACCTAAGCCGCCCCTACTGCGCATGCGCAACGCAGTTTCATGGTTTTGCTTGACTTTCTGAGCAACTGACAACCCACAAACAGCCATGTTGGGGAAAATGTCCGGTTCTGATGGCGAGCCATGTTTGGCCATTAACGTTAAATTTACAACCAAAAGTTGTTATTTATAGTTTATTTTACAGCTTTTTATGTTTTTGTGTATTGTTTTTGACCATTTTGTTGAACTTAATTTATTTGTTTAAGGCTTATTTGGCTTGTGGCCACGCTTCTTTGTTTTATATGAATTTAATTATAAAGCAGCATAGTCTATGGCTTGATAATGGAGCATATCTCTCTTATTGGTGGCTCATCGTGGCCAAATATGATTTCTATTTGGATTATTGTATACTCTTTAAGTGTATTTTAATAATTATTCTGACTCAAATATTTTTTGCCATTATAAATAATATGAACTTGATAAAACTATTTGAAATGTGTAATCATTCTCAAATTAAAGCTATTGTATTAGTAAATTAATTGTATGTTTATAGCAAAAACACTATTATAGGTTATAGGTTTGATACAGTTTAATTGTGGTAAGAAACAAGCAGCCACATACAGAGTCAACAGTTTTACTGTCCACCACAAGAATCTACAAACACACAGCCACTGAGAAGTTAATGCCTTCAAAACAACAAATTCATCCACAATAAAATAATGTCAGGTTTATAGTAAAAAACAGCACCATTTTTGATCAGAGAGATGACGCTTCTTGACGGTATGTGGTGCTTCTCATGCACAGCGTTAATGTGGCACAGGTGAGTCATGTTGGCACGTTCTTTTAACTAAAATACAGAGATCCTAAATATACACAGACAAATGATGTGATCACGCATAAATGTAATACTGTTAGGTAAAAAGGACAGTATCAGGAGGTGAGAGAAGCAGTCTTCGCCTGTGCAGCTCAATCTTCCTGCCTGTGGAGACTTGATCAGTAAATCCCTTATTATTTTCCGAATAGAAGAGTTGTTTTTATAAATCCATTTGGTGCTACTGTAGGTGCTGCATATTGCACATATTTATGACTAAATACATGATAATACATATTCCAGTAGTCCACAATCTATTGCTACAGACAATATCAATCAAAATATTTTTATTTAATATATTTCTATTGTCAGACCCTTAACTACTAACCTGTGCATAATGATATGTTAAACATGTTAGCAGCATCCAAATGAATACACACAAGCTTTTAACTTTAGCACCTTCCATAATATTCTGAATAAGAAGGCACTATGTCCACCAAGTTATATTTTTTTGGATATAATATGTAGTAGTACAAACAAGTTGTCCTCATGACCTTTCCTGTTTTACACAGAGTCTGAATAGAGCCGAGCAACATGCAGTCCACAAGACAGAATTTGTTACAACTGTACCAGTTTCCATCTTTGCTTCAACATCGGGGAGGTCAAGATGCTTTCAAAAAGCCTATGCAGCATGATATAAATGTCTTCATTGTCAAGCAGCGAATGTGTAAGCCTTGCAGGGGTCAAGTCTAACTTAAAAAGAGCACAAATGTGTCTTTGAAGCAGTTGGATTTCATCACCACACGGCAGAGATCATTCGATGGAAATAAAAACACTGTCAGACCGGCCCATAGTGCAGCGGGAAGCCAAGCACAGTGGGAGGTTTAGTCACAAACATAATTCACAAAATCTTCATACAAGTCTACAGCTGTTATGCCTACTGTGTTCTGTATGATTTATACGTGAAAGACTAAAAGATAGATCAGTGGTTCCAGGGTTATTACTCACTTAAATAATCCAGTCAACATTTGATTTTAAACCACTAAAAACTGTACTGGTTTCTTAAATATTAATCTATACTTAATTTCCTGATATGATGACTTTAGCAAAGCTCCAAAACTAGTCATTTTAGTTAAGACGTTAAGTTAAGGTATGTAAACTTTGAATAGTCCAATTACATCGTTAATCTTGCATGTAATATATTATTCCCATAGCTCTATTCTTGTGTAAATCAGTGCAGTTTTCCTGGTTGTTCAAAAATAAAAATAAAGAAAACGAGGCTCGGAGTTGCAGATTTCCACGATGTATTACCAAATGCCACTGGAGCGACCACCAGGAGGGGCCAGGATCCGAGCAGAGGATCTCTTGGGGATATGGTCATCAACTTGAGATCCTGAGTGATATAAAAAACAAAAATATACACGATAGACAAAATTTTTCCACATACTCAAAACCATTAACTTTTTTGTAACCACTTGCAGACATAGGTATCATAATATGAACATATTCTGAGTTGTTTACTCTCTTTTCTGCCACTGGTCATAATGCAATGTTTAATCAAAATATTGAAAACATGAAATCCTACCTGAGAGACTAAAGGAGGACTCATGGAGATCTCGGACACCCTGATGCGCTCGTGCACCTTTGGGAGTTTCACCGTCAATAGGGCCCAGACCAAGTTCCTTTTTCATCGTGACTGTAATTTTAGCAACGTCACCGGAGTATGGATCCCTTTCCACTCCTTTATAGACCTGAGTCTGCAAAAATGAAGGCATCAGAGTAAGAAGATTGAGTACATGTATGAAAAACCACAGTTTATGTACTGAAGACAGGGTCACCACCTCAAACTGTAGTAACAGAGGGATATGTTGTTGAATGTGATGGGACATGGAGGGATGGACTAAATTTAAGCACATAGATAATACTAATGGATACAATAATACCATATGATTTTCAGTGTCATCACTGGCTGGACAGCAATAGGTGCCAACATATTAAAACTCTGAAAGCCAATACACCAATTCTTTGTCACCAATAAAAAAAGTGGGATGAGGGACAAGAGCCTAAATGATAGCACAACCAAAAGAGGAACAGGTGGTCGCTTTAACTGAAAAACTACAAGCAAACTTTAAAAACAATTATAGGCTATTCAAAACTAGATCTTAAATGTAACAACTAAACTCCTAAATGGTTTTTCGAAGCCTTAAACAGGAATCTTAAGTGGTGCAGTTGACAAAGTAAAAATAGAGAGAGTGGTACAACACAATGTACTAATTAGTGTTGAAAGGGAAATGTAGCAGGAGGCGGAGGAGGGTTTGGTAGCAACAAGGAAATGAGCTTCTAAGCTCTAAGTGAAAGCGAGCCAATATTAGGGTTTTTTTGTCTGCCAAATTAGGGGCAAAGGTCATTCGAACAGTGCTCTCAACATTGTATTAGTAACAGTTTGCATATCATATATTTATATTATTATTCTATTAGGTATTATTAGGCTATTAGATACTGGTGTCATATGTGCAATACAGTCTTATTTTGCAAATTGCGACAGTTTCCCTCTACAGGATTTTATTTAGTAAAGCAAACAAAACACAAGTAAAAAGACATGATTTGATTAACCTTTTCTCTCTGCACCATCTTCTTGTAGAGGTAGTCAGGGAAAATACGCTGAGGATAGTATTTCCCAGATCCTTCAGCGCACATGAATACACCATTCTCACAAACCAAACGCCCCCTACTGATGGTGACCAGAGGCACACCATGGCACCTCTGACCCTCGTAAAGGTTAAAGTCTCCACCCTGCACTTGGGAGCTCACAGAGATAGTCCTGTGAAGACACAAAGTTATTAAAAGTAAACATAATAATATATTTTGATGTTGCAGACTTTATGGTAATAATTTCTCACCTTGTTGCATCTGGATCCCAAACAACCACATCAGCATCAGCGCCAGGGATAATGCGCCCTTTACGTGGGTACAAGTTGTAAATTTTGGCAGCATTGGCGCTTGTAACAGCCACAAAGCGGTTTTCATCCATTTTTCCTGTTACCTAGATGATAATTTCCACATTAAATACTATCTATATAATATAAATGCTACTATAAACGCATGTTTACTTACCACTCCCCTCTCCCAGATGACACTCATTCTGTCCTGGACTCCAGTTACTCCATGAGGGATCTTAGTGAAGTCTTCTTTTCCAAGAGCCCTCTGCTTTACATTAAATGGACGATGTTCTGAAGCCACAACACTCAGGGTATCACTGTAAAAAAAAAAAAAAAGGAAATGTCAAAATAAAATTACACCTGCAGATTTGGGGCATTTGAGTACATACTTTCCCAGCAGGCCCATGAGGTAGCCGGGTGTGTTGGGTTCGATGCGGAGAGGAGGTACCAGGACATGGGCTGCAGAGTGGGCCCAGTCTTGGTGGTAGTACTGCATCCCGCTAAGTACTGCATGAGCTACTGTGGTCTCTGCATGGACCACTTTACCTGAAATCACAAATACAAGACACAGTCACCACATATGCCAACATCCACAATACTTACAGACTGAAGAGATATATTACCTTGCATCTTAGCAGCAGCAATCATGTCTCCAGCAGATGTACTTGACACATTTATCAGGTAGATTGGGCAGCGAGCCTGGACAACAATGTACTATGTTGATTAGCGTATCTCAAACAGAATCATAAAATACTGTTGTAATGACATACCCGATTTGCAATGGTGATAGCTCTATGGGTGGCTTCTGACTCCAACTGTAAGAAAAGTAAACTGTAAGAATTGATTTGACCCTTTTATACTTTTATCTACATCATTACCTCCTCTGGACGACTGATCTCAATCCCCTCTGGTCCAGTGATGCCCAACTCCAGAGCTTCCTTGGCACCCTAACATACATATTATGAAAATGATTAAAAGTGTTTAATTTAATGCACAAAGCCAATTAGTTATTAGTGACGTACCTCTGCCACCAGCTCTCCGTTTTCGGCGTGGACACGAGCGATGGCCCCGATGTCCTTACAGGTCTGCAGAGTCTGGTAAAGCTCAGAGTCCCTCAGCATCATCATGTCTTTGTATGCCATGTACATCTGAAAGGAGTTCACCCCATGCTCCCGTGCCAGGGCCTCCATCTCGTTACGAACCTAACAAGAGATAGGTAAGATGAGATTCGCGATGCTATCTGAATTATTATATTATTCTGTGTGCCTGTATCAGTCAAAATTAAGTGTTTATTATCATTATTATATGTAATCAATAATAATTATGCGAAAAAGTACAAATGTTCAATATTGTAACAAGTTGAGGGTTTTAAGAAAAAAAATCATAACACATGCCAACAATAATTTGCCATAATCAAGTAGTGTAGACAGTGTGTAGTGTAGTGAAAAGGTGTTAAAGCTGAAGGCAACACTGAAATGAGGTCAAAGCTCATTCACCTTCTTTTAGCTCAGAAACAGCATCTGTCCATGCTTGGAAGATACAATACTACCAAACAAAAAAGAAGACATATATCATAATAATTTGTAAATGTAATTATTCAAATTATGCATCACTGTACTAAGTGTACGTTTTGTTAATTTCTCTTTATTAGAAGGCAGTCAGAATTTTTTTTTATCATATTAATTTCATATTGAAGTGAATACACTGAAACAGATCCCTTCAGACGGCATGCTACTACACTGTTTCCCCCTACTATAATCGGATATGGCACATAGTAGTAGCCAGCCGGTGATGCGGAGCAGACTTTTGAGCCAAAGGCTGAATGAATCATATCGTCTGCATAATGTGCCCACTGAGCATGTGTGTTAACCCAGATCTACAAAGGTTTAATCTAGGTCACTTCACATTTCACCTATATTTTGAAATGTGTCTGCAAGCTTTATTTTAAAAAAGTGTGATTACAAGGTAAAGTGTTTAATGGTTGTATTTAAGTTCCAGTTTCTCAGTTTTACCTTGGGTCCCCACCACGTCACCCCAACATGCAGACTGTAGTCACAGCAAGTCTTTGCATCAGCCAGCTCCTTGCACTTCTCAAAAGCATCCACCAGAGAGCAGTGCTGTTCGGGCAGCACCAAAGCCATGACCATAGTGGTGCCGCCCATCAGAGCTGCCTGGGGGAGAGGAACAGGAGATGGAAATTTAGGGGTAAGACAATGGAGCACAGAGAGGGGAAAATAATTAGGAAGGAGACAATAACAGTGCTGTGTGCGAGTCCCTGACAAAAAAGCCTTATGAAGTGCCACTGTTTGTCTAAAATGAACTAGTGTGAATCTTCATGGCATAGAAATCAAACATGTAGGCTAGAGATATGTTGAGAAATGCGTCACATTTTATAGTTTTTTTGTTTTGTTTTGTTTTGTTTTTAATTATATGTCTACAGCCAATCATCTCTCTTTTAAAAGTTAAAACTTCAGAGAAAAAAAAAGGGTATTTTATGATAAACAGCAGTGATCAAGATCTTCATTTTTCAGGAACTCAATAATGAAATGAAATGACATGAAAGCTATTTTATTTTGCTTTAAAAAAAAAAAAAAAAAAGATAGATCAATATGAGCCATAACCTAGCGCTAATGTAGTCCTCTGTAGTATATCAATGTTTCAGCATACACCAAAATACAGTAGTTCATCACTTGTATTTGGATTGCTTCACTGTATACTTTTAACTACAAATATTAAAATTGTTAGGATACATAAGATGAGAAAACAAGGGTGGTGTAGTAATAGGAACGGTCGGCCTATTTTCTAATTTCTGTCGAATGAATGAAAAATGCACCTTTGCGTCGCCATGACAACAGAATCTGCTCTGTCACTGCCTAGTACATGTCCCCACCCTTCAGCTTTATCTACTGTATTTAACACAGATCAAGCTGAGATAACAAGTTCTCGAGAAAATATAAAGAGTGACACAGGATATGAAAACATCTTTTTAAAATAGGAGTAGACATATGTTGTGATGGACGATGATAAAAGGTTGTCAATCAATCACCTAAGAACATACCACGTTGCCATGGGGACCGCATCATCTGCAAAGTCAGGCTTGCAAATGGCTTCATATGTTGTGCATGTAGACAGACAGTATGCAGTCTCGTCAGTGTGGGGGTGTGTGAGACAGTGTGACAGACTCAGAGATGACAGAGGACACTGGGATCGCAGCAAGGGACTGTGGGATTTACTGTGTCAGAGCATGACCTTAATTAAGATTTAGTGACTGTGGTGTGAAATGGTAATGGAGTAGTCTACTTGGAAATGCCCTGAAAATAAATCTTTAGTTACTTTTACATTTATTAGAACAGTTTAATGAATTTGTAGTTTTAGACTGGACATTGTAGCCAAATGTGAAGAATTGTTTCCTAATGCAGAAAAATGTCCTAGTAACAGACTGTTAGAATATGATTAAAAAATGATGAAAAAAGGGCAAATTCTGTCACTGTCAAAAGCCTTGATAACACAGAGGGGTTTACTAGGAATGGCACATTATGTAAAATCTGTATCAAATGAATATGTAGCCAAAATCAGTTGGCTAACCAAAATGGAATAGCTTTACCAAATCAGTTTTTAGAAGTGTAATGTCTGTAGTCAGGCTGCATAAATTCAGTCCTTTCATTATCTCTAAGCACTGCAGCAAATGTTGCTGTACACATAAAGACCAAACACTGGGTTACTCTGTTAAAGAGCCCAGTCTCCTGCTGTGAACATAATCCAGAGGAAAGGGGATCAAAGTGAGAGAGACAGAAGGAGGCCACAATATTTAGAACAAGTGCAGGAAAAATGGTTGTCATAACTAGAGCAATCTTCATATGTTCATACAGATAAATATAGTACCCAACAGTAGAGGCCTAATACAGTAGTATGTAGAAGGACACATTTCCACATGATCTGATCTGTATGTGTATTAAAAGTGAAGGAAGTGTATCCCATTTAACAACTTGGTATTAGCACCATTTCTAAACCATTACAAAAGAGTCCATAATACTAAGAAATATATTTACTTGTCACTACACAATATTGGGGAGATCAGGTAGAGGAATTAGAGGCTCTACTAAATTATTTTGTGAGTATTTCATTCTGTTTATAACATCATGTCTTTTACTGAGAATATCAAAACAGCTCAAGTTCCAAAGCAAAACACTTTTCATTTCCAGTTTTCTTAACACACTCACTGGCCAATTCATAAAACGAGTGTGTGGCAGGGAGCCGCCAGGTTTAGAATAATGAGCCGTGCCGGAGGATGCAGACAGAGGGAAATAGTTGGGGGGTTCTGATGTTTCCGTGGTAACACTGTAACCATAGAGACGACACAATTCCACACGCGCTCTAAAGTTGTGCCTGATTACCACATAAACTGGCTATTCTGAATGCCTATGTCTGCACACTTTTCAATGGGGCTGCTTGAGCTGTGTATTTATGATTGGAGAGGAATGCTAAATTTCTGTGGGAGATCTTGCTGCTACACTGGACCGGTTGCCATGGCTGCGGGGTCTTTCTGATTTTGTGGGGGGTGATGGTTGCTCTGAGTTGGGATGACAGGGAGCAGGGGTGGACTGGCATATGACCCCCCCTCCCCACAGACACACACACAAATCAACCCACTTCAGCTGGCATTCCTCTGGACTAGAGCCTGTCTCTAAAGCCCCTGCTGCAGCTAAAGCTCTGCCATCACACTGACAACAGATTCTCCAGGAAATTCACTTCAGGAACAAACTCAAAATAATCTCTTTTTCTTAAATAAATAAAGAAAAATATACAGAAATAGAACTGAAAAAATATACGGTAGGCTATGTTTTAATTTTGTACTTGAATAAATATAAATACAATCCTGATGTTATACATTTTGAGAGCTTGTCCTCATTAAAACGATACAACTTTTGCCTTAAATGGTTCATCATTATGACAACGGTCCTAATAATTCACAAATCTGAAACCTATTAGTAGTTTTTAGATCCTAAAATGTGATGATGGGGGGCAAGAGACAGTATTTCTATTGATAACATTGTGCTTTGCCTTTAAATATCCAAAATATAAATTCATAAATGTGAAACCTTATCATTTTTATTAATGATTAGACCCCAAAACTCAACAAAAATCTGCATTCTAACTACATTAGCTTAAACTGGCCCCCATCTGTATTAAATATTATAGGCCTAAAAAATTGTATTATGTCATTTGAAACCCAGAAATGGATAAGCCACTGTAAAATATATCAGTACTATTCCAAAGGCGTTGATTAATAGAAAGTGGTTGAATAAGACAGGTGAATTTTTTTTTTTCAAATGTGAATGGATAATGGAATGTAATGAGAAACTTAAAAGCTTGTGGAGTTATTAAGGCATTAGTCATGGATTGAGGCATTTCATTTAAATTTTTATGTTAATCCAGACTTATCTCCAACAAATGCTTTCTCTTGTCTTGTAACTTACACCCATAGAAAAAGAGAAAGCTATATCCTCATAGGGTTACATTCTGCCGATGGGACAATGACTTCGTTCATTAAAATTTTAAATCTTTTAATTAGTAAATCTTCCATCAGGCTCAGTCTCTGGGGACAGCAGAAAACATGCAGGGTATTCACAGGAAAAGCAGGAACAGTTGTGGGAGAAGGGCGTGTCTTTGCTCTGTTTGGTGACAGCTGTTTCGGGACTTCCTACAGCACTATACACATGTGGTCATTACTGTCCTTTAAACTCTCCAAGCACACCTGTCAGTGCTCATACTTCCACAAATACTGTAGGCAATTATCTAATTACGTAACAAGTGCACTAATCTGCTATTGTGAGCACAGCTGTCAAGTGAACACAGCTGTCATATGAAAATTGCAACTATAGACAGGTAGCTGAACCCCATGAATGTGAGAATAATCAGTGTCTTTTTGTACATATATTGAGAGTACAGTATCATTATCGTGGACTGCCATATCAATATATCACCAAGAGTATTTTTTGTTATCTTGTTACATATTCATATTCATTCATAATCACTGTTTTGATTATTAAAATAGATGTATTTCATATAAATTTGCACAAGTAATGGAAAAGAAATATTGTTGCTAAAATGTATTGGTCAGAGAATCATACAAGCTGCTCTGGAGTAGTGGTTAAACTCAGTGCAAGTACCTTGGTGCCACTGTAGAAGTCCTCCTGGATGGTGGCGTTCATAAAGGTCTGCTCCAAGTGAACACTGGTGTCTATGCCTCCAGGAAGCACCAGCTTCCCAGTGGCATCAATGACTTTAGCCCCTCCAGGGATCATCAGCTCCTTACCAACCTGATCAGGGACACAACACACATTTGGATGGAAGGGTTGTAATATGCAAAAAAAATTATAATATGCAGTTTCAACTTTCAAGACGACATAGACATATTATTATTATTATAAGAATATAAAATGTTTCATAAATCACCAAACAAGTTTATAAAACTGAGTTAAACTAGTTCTTGTACCTGCTGGATGATTCCATTCTCGATGTAGACATCTGCCTCATGGGTGAAGTCATCATTGACCACCTTTCCTCCTTTGATGAGAATTCGCATGGACCCTGCGTTGGCCGACATTGTCCTGCAAAAAAATAAAATAAAAAATAGGACTAAACCAGGAGCTGGATATCTGGACTTATACTATACCTGGACCTGATCAGATTAACAGGATTAAAACAGGACTAAACACATGTATACAATGTCTGTGAATATGAGATTTATTGAAAGAATCTACTATTTGCACATCCAACATTTAAAGTCAGTGTTGAAATCTGCCTCATAGATCTGCTTCCTGATGCTGCAGTGTCTAACAAACAGCTTAAGTCAGTCACTTGATGAAAGCAAACTGAACAACACTGGGACACCTTTGAAAAAGTGTCTAGAGATTGTTCACAGCTACTCTAATACCCCACACATAAATACAGTCTTTGTTCTGTCTTCCTTCACTTCCCTAATCACACTGTCTTATGCAAAGTCACGATCGTCTCAGCTTTTAATTCAATGCTGATTCATGTATTACAGTTCATGACACTTTTTTCCCGAGAGACTTCACCTTTCCGGGCTCTGAGCTTTCAGAGTTTTATCTTACTCCATAAAATATTCAAAGGACCAAGCAGAGGATTTATAATTTACATTCTGCATGATCTGAAATGTGACTCAGAGAGAAGAGACTGAGAAAGAGCAAAAGTCGAAACAATAGTCAGAAGAAGTATGTGTAGTTTGTCAGAAGATCATTGTTAGATGGAACTGCACTGAAGTTAAGCTACTAGACCAAGTGAGATGTGGAGAAAGAATGAAATGCATGTTTCAAACTTTCTTTAGAAATTAAAATGCCTGGATCTCAAGAAATACAATAGAGAACAGTATAATGCCATGCAAAGCCATTATATTTGCATTGAGACACGTAGGTGTTGGACCCTCCAACAGAAAAGTGAAATAGTGCACCTTTACATCAGCTGGCTAGCTAGCTTTAGTGTTCTTTAAAGTTGCTCTGCAGTTTGTATTCTGCATGGATGGATGGCTGTGTGCAATGTGGTCCAGGACACAATGGACCTCAGTCAAACAAAACAGACAGAAGGATGGAGGAGAATAGAGAGAAGAGAGAGACAGAGAGAGAGTGGAGAGAAGGAGGGATGAAAGGGAGGAGTGTTATGCAAGTGTTGTTGTTATAGATAGCAAAATGTTAAAAAAAAAAAAAAAAAGAAAGAAAAAAAAAGCTAAATAAATTATCATTATACACCAGAAACAGTATAATAATACGGTATGTACTCGTTGTGCCATCAGAATTTAAGCAGTATTTATGTTGTAGCTGGTTTATCAATAACTCACTTGTTTTACGTTCATTGATATCATATAACAGACATTATAGCAGAGTATGCTAATTAATAAGTAAAATATTAAATAATGGTAATAATGTAGTATTAACAGTAGTAGTAGTAGCAGTAGCAGTAGTAGTGGTGGCAGGATTACAAGTTCTAGCAGCAGTAGCAGCAGTATTGGGGTTGTGATAAGTATCAATACCCAACTATTAATCAAAACTAGTATCAAAACTGGTATTGATATCAAAATTGAGTTTGAAATTAAATAAGTGTGACACACTACTAGTAAATAATTTTTACTAAAACTGTAACTATTAAAAATCTATTAAACCAAAAACATGTACCAATGATAGAGGTGTAAGTAAATTCAGGTCATCGTATATTGAGTGTGCGATGAAGCTGTATGGTAAGCAGGGAGGAGGGGGTCAATGCAGAAAGCAGCCCCACAGGCTTTATACAGAGTGGGATAAAAGAGCTGTTACCGTGGAGATGAGCGGGGCAGCCTATACTTAACACACAGAGGAGACTGCACATACCCAGATGGCAAACTGAACTTGAGCAGAAATAAGGATAGAGATGCACAACCAATGACAAGAAAGCATATTTAATAACTACTTTTTAATGAACTGTCTGGATCAATTGTAGCTGCAATAGCATGGAAATAAATGACTATGAGAAACCACCAAACAGAGGTCTGCACTAACTTATAATTAAAGATTTAAGCTTAAGCTGATCTTAGTTTCCATTTACTCTGCAAGGTCCAAACCCACACAGCTGACCAGTGAGAGAGAGTGGGAACAGGAATGCTGACTCAACAGGCAAATGGACACAGCATTATTTATTAGTAATCATTGAAAATAATTACCTTTTGAATATTCATGCAAGATTTTTACATTGATGGAACAAATACACATACTGAAATGTTAATTTTAGTAAAAGTTATGGAGTAAATAATATACAAGTGCTGCTGCTAAATGTGCACTTAGTAAGTATAAAGTAAAGTATAGTAGATAAAGTAAAATACAAAACTTGATTTTAAATTGCAATCCACATATTCTCAAAGCTGGCCAATCAGAATGCAGTCAAATGTTTGTAGGCATAGAAACAAGCACGGACAGTGATGAGACAACTGTGGATTAGGACAACTGGGACTTGGAACTCAGTAATGTCTAGGAGAGAAAATGTAATGAAGTGCAGTTACTGACTTAAAATGATTTGAGTGAATGAGTATTTGTAATCAGTTACTTTCCAACCAAGGACCTGTATGACTGACATATTCCTTTAGTGCCAAAGTGGTGTTGTGATAAGAATATTTAATCAGTGACAATGTGGTGAAAATATTGACAGCAGAATGGATGTGGTTTCAGAGAGACAGCAGTTTGAAGTGACAACACTGAAGCTTGTTTCTGTCTGAGAGGATGAGAAGCAGCCTGTGAACATGTGACAGATGTGTTGATGTGGTGTGAGTGACAAGACAAGAGTGAAGACTGTCTTTAAAGATCAGCTCGAAGGTGTCCACTTTGTTATTATAAATTAATGCCATATAGTACCACTGTTACCTTACTAGTACTTACCAACAATAGTTTATTTATCACCACCACTATTACCTCAAAGCAAGAAGGTCCCTATTCCCAGACCATTTCAGGAAAATTGTAAAATAAATGATTACATGGACACATTTAGGCCTGTCATAATAATTACTATATTGACTTCAATATGAAAGCTGGAACAATAGTCACACACCAGTAAGGTAGAAGTGGATTAGTGTCTTGCCCAACAACACAACATCAATATGCACCTGTGGAAGCTGGGATTGAACCACCAATCTGTAGTTCGATAGATGTACCAACTTTGCTAGTGCCAGGAACGGATGCCAACCAGCAAACTTTGGAAAGAAGAAGGCAAAAAAATGCCCAACTGACCCACGGATCATATGTGTCTTGGTGCTCATGATTTACACAGCCCAGATGTCTGATTTTCGCCAAAAACTAAAACTCTCGACTGCCTAAAATATTCCCTGAAGATTAAAAAAACTCCAAAGACACAAAGTAAAAAATGTATATCTATTCTTGACACGTCAATAAAGTGTGTCCTGATTCTGCTGTGTCACCGACACACACGGACCAGCTGCCTCTGAACACTTGGTATACATCAGTCCAGTGTTATTTGAAATGATCTCATATGAACATGTGCCATGGACACACCGAGTCCACAGTGTTTAGTCAGGTCTATGAATAATGAATGAGAATCAGCAGCAGCGGCAGGGGGTCACAGCACAATGCCCTTAGCCATAGTAAGAATAGTGTCTGTTACTGCAGCTCTCTACATCAGCACTTTCAGGACCACAGATCTAACAGTGCACAGTCAGTCTATTCCTCTCAGTGAAGCGTCACATACACAGTCACTGTCACTGTAAGGGTACTACACTTAAATGCATTAGCCTTTGTAACTTTTTGGTTGGGGATCCATCACCTGCTTGTTTCTATGGATATGTCACTGCTCTACCTGGAATGTTCGGCAGTATGACATTACACAGCTCTATCAAACAATTACTAAATTACAAGTGGTTTTATAGCTCAAAAATACCTAAAAAGTCAGGCATTCTGACTGTGAGTGGCATTGCCTCTCCACAGATCTGACCTGCAGCTTGGTCTGGTTTGGTCTCCACGATGATAGAAAGGTTTAATGCCATACTGTGAAACATTCCAGACAAAGCAATAACATCTCCACAGAGAAAAGCATTTGACAGACCCTCCACTAGAAAAGTTACACAATGCACTTTTAAGCTGTAGTTAGGAAGGAAATAAAGTAAGACACTAACATCATATCAGCAAACTTATCACGTATCCATGGAATCGAGCTGGATGTGGACTCTCTCACTAAAAAGTTACATAGTACACACATAGTTATTGAATAAATGAAAGGTATTTGTTGAGAATATCAAGTATATAGTAACTTTATGTCAAAAAGCTGCAAGACTAGGTGAAGAGTTTTGAAAAAGAGCATAGACTTTATCTTTCAAACAAGGGTATAAGGTGGAAATTCTGTGTAGTCTCCTTATTCATTCACTTATTTTGTGACTCTTGAACCCCAATCAAGACAAGCATATTTTAGCTCATTTCAGGAATGCTAAATACTAAAATACAATGTAACTGTGTATTGTTATTGTTGAGTTAATGTTGTCATATTGTTTTAATGTCCTTACCTTAAATAACAACATTAACAGGAGCATATGTTGGAAACAACCAAAACAATAAACCCTGCAGCCAGACATGAACAAAAGTGCGATGTATTTTTAGATCAAGGCGACACATTTAGAAACAATCTGAAAATCCCGGGATGTGTTTGGGCCTAACATGTGCTCCGTCAAATGTGAGAGCTGATGCAGAGCTGAGCGGACAGCTGCTGACTCCTGCCCTGGTCCACACGCCCACGCACACACACACACACACACACCACACGTACACACACACAGTCACATGGAGGTACCGTCACGCTCACAAGGGAGGGTTTAAAATGTCAAAAGCAACACGCTCTGACCATCCAACTGTGATGGAGAGTCGTGTAAAGACAAACAGCGATGAGGAGATAGACTGGAGGAGCACGGATGATTGGACCATTAGTGAATAGATTATTACAATAAGGAGACACTTTGGGTGTTGGCATGGTTGAATTTCATATATTCAGCACAAAATATTTACAGTTTCTAGTGTGGTTCTACTCTAGTTCTGATACAGGTCAACACAAATCAAAAACTATTCAGAAAAGGTACATTTTCCAGTACTGATACATGTTCTAAAGAGTTACAAAACTAGTATTAGTAGCCTTAATTTGTATCTGTTTTGTATCTGGGCTAACTCAACTGAAGCCATAAAAGAAAATGTTACATGTATACTTCTTGACACTAAGTTAAATAACATCTTAAGTGTTTTTTCCTTTGAATATTTTCTAACTGACACAATGGAAATCCTACAAGCCTTATTAATTTGAACTGTCTGTAAAGTAAAGACTGGACTGACCACAGACCACAGTAGTTTGAAACAGTGATGGTAGAAGAAATAGTACATGTGGTACAATCAGGGTAGTAGATGAGGGGGACAAAGGGGTCTGCAGGATTTTAGGGACCCAGAATAAGACCCAGAATTAGGTTAGAGGCTTCTAGCCCCGGGCCCCCAAATTTCTGTCGACGGGTCTGGGTACAATAGGGGAAGAGGAGGAGAAGTGTAGCTAGTATTGCAGTAGTAATAAAAGCTGTGATGTCTTTGATGGATGAAGTAGATCTATAGCAGTATTTAGTAGTAGTGGTAGTAGTAGTGATAGTAGTAGCAGTAGTAATAATGAAAGTAAGGTCTTAAATATAGTGTGCAAGAATGGTTTGCTAAGTAGGTAACATGATTATTTATTTACAGAGACTTGTTTACAACTTATCTGAATCGTCCATCTTAATTTAGCACATAAAAAAGATTGAAGAAGCCTGTTGAATGAAATAAATTATTAATGGCATCCTGATGTTCACTGATGCAAGATATAGAGAAGACAACAGAGCTAAGTAGTAATAGAACAGTAAAGATTATAGGGAAGACCAACTACAACATGGACTCTGTAATTGGCTCTGTAACATGTTAGCTACAAGTAGGCCTGTCACAATAATTACTATAAACTTATCATTCAATACATGATAGGTGGGATTATAATTTTTGCAGTCAATATTTATTGGGTTTATTATTTTGTACTACTGGGAAAGTTTTTGATTATTTTTCTATACTACAATGAGATTTGAGCACCAGAAAGTTGAATTGTGAACTTCTATGACTCATTATAGATAATATCTAATTACCTAAGCGTTATATTCTGTTATATATTTATTGCAGCTCATGTTTTAACAATATTGTACATTTAGAATTAGGGATGTAACAATACCCAAAATATCGTGATATCGTATTGTCAAAGTTCTTACAATAATATCATGGACCATCACAGTATATCGAATTACAAGCATCTTTGCTTAACTTAAGAGTTATGGTACAGCAATAGCTTGAAAAAAGACAGAGGGAACTACATAGACCATAATCCTTTTCTTCATTTCTGTGTAGACTACAAGAAGAACAGTTCTAAGAACTTTTAAGGCTTAGTTCTTTGGATTGAGTCTTGTCAAGGGCATTTTAAGAGGAAAAAGTAGCATATTAACAGTTTTGTTTGCCTCCACCAAAATATAGCAATAAATATCATACCATGAAATATATATCGTGAAAATATCATACCGAGAGATTTGGATATTGTTACATTCCTAATTGTGAGTCTCCCACCATATTATGAGCTTTTCCATGATATCGCAATAAATATCGTACCATGAGGTTCATACTGTGATGATATCGTATCATGACACTTGGATATTGTTACACCTTATTTAGAATACCTTTTAGGGGATAATTCTGGTTTATGGTTTGGTTTCAGTATTATTGTTAATAGTCTATATTTACTTCAGCAATATAGCGCACACAAAATGAGTTATTGTGACAGCCCTAGTTAAAAGTAAGTCTGTCTGAGTCTGTTTTTCTTTTGTACATTTCATCTTGTACGATGTTACAGAGGAAATGACCACACCTGCGCCAAAATCATTGTGTGAATGACAATTACAGACTAATTACCTTCCAGACACTTGTTGAGTATGCCTATGTTAACATGTACATGACCAAGCAGAAACAGGCTCAGGGACATCGATCATTTTGCAGGAAAAGTACACAGTGTAATAGATAGGACATTACATGCGGTGATGCTGAGAGGGGTGTGGCAGCATCAGTGCACATGTAGCCAGGCAGACAGCGAAGGTCCAACCAGATAAAACTATCTCATTATGTAAGTGATGCAACCGGTGGCAACTGAAGGGGGTTAATGATATGTTATCTTTTACAATTAGTCTCTTTAATTTTGATGACAACGTATAATTAAAAAATCAGTAAAATGTCTTGGCAAGGTTTTTACTCAGACGTGGGAATGCGTAATCATGGCAAACTGAATGTAATGTATTCAAATCGATGTGCTGCATTAAAGACCCTTTAACCCCCATCATGAATCACTAAACAGCTGCCGAATCACTGAAGAAAAAAATGTTAATATGTCTAAATCATCAAACAGGAGCTGTGCGTAAAGTCCGCATCGCGAAATATGATGGACAGTTATTTACAACGTGGGTGCACCGTGTTCTGGACAGAAAACCCGACTGTATGTATTACTTATCGCATCACTGGCCCTAACCTGGTCTTATAGGAAGTAATAGCACCACAATAGAATTACACAATGCCCAACAATTGCACTTGCTGTGTATGGCAAAGATGGTGCACAAAAAGGAGTCAAATCTCTATAAGCTTTTCGACGTCGAGTGCAAAAAGATGCCAGTTTTCACCTGTCCCTTCAATACTCCCAGTCGATATTATATTATTTAATCATATTTGGCCATATTGTAGTTGTCCCTCATAAATAACAGTCAGATGTCGAATATGGCGAAAATTATAACATAATTACGCGAGTGTAGTCGTTTTATCTCTTTGCCATTGTGTTCAAATTGGTGACATTTTGACACAAGCAGAGAATGAATGGAACAAAACGTGTAAAATGAAATAATCTGCAAGATTATTGAATGCACCTTTAAATCATCAAACATCAGCGCAATTTCAACTCTCTGCATTTCGTAAGATATGAAAAAAAATCGTAATTCATCGGTATGTTGTCAAATTTCTTACCCGTTTTATCCAGATATCCAGATCCCCTCCGCTGCAAAAGCCTCTACACAGACTCGAGGACAGCTGCCACCAAGAGCCGCAGATGCTTTTGCCCGACAGCCAATCATACAACGAGGAAAACTGAGAAACTGAGAGGGCAGCCAATGGGAGGCGAGATGTGTCCTCCTCGTTTGGGGGAGACAGGGGCGTGTCTCCTCCTNTTTGGAGCTTTGGTGGTTTAAATGACAATTTCAGTCACTGTAGTACTGCAGTACCTTACTGCGTCCGTATTACTGCAATATTTTACTGCGTCTGTATCACTGCCTATGGGACTGGTGGTCAGTGTTGTGGTGAGGCCAATATTGAACAAAGACTTGTTTTAAACAGGTGCTGCTAACAGATGATAAACAACAATAAGAGCTTTCCAGTGTTAAAGTGTTGAAAATCACATTCTATTGTGTAAATAAATGAATGTTTTCACTGTGGTATCAGGATCCATATCGAGTATTGAGTATCGAGTCTCTTCCTTAGTATCCAAATGGAGTTTGAAATATCAGCAGTGGTCCTGTGTGGGAGCAGCAGGCTGCAGGCGAGATGGAGCACAATATGACCAGTCATGTGGTAGTCTACCTCTTTCATAACAGAAGCTTCACAGCGCTGGTGGAAACATGCCTCCCAGCTCTGCAGTTTGAACACAACTGATCACACCTCTGTCTCTCACCCGTTATGGAGAGCAAATATTTAGATTTCAATATTAAAGAATAGACTCGATACTCAATACTGATTCTAATACCACAATAATAAGTCAATAGACAATAAGATTTGATTTTGAACATTTAAGCGTAGTACTTCCTTTTCTATTCCATGTGTGTTATATGTGTGTAATGGTCAGTGGTGCAGTAGGTTCATGTTGGTCCATGTGTGTGTACTAGTCTATGTGCTCTGACACTTGTTCTGATGCAGATCAACATCATTCTAAAACTATTCAGAAAAGGTTCATTTGTGTCCTGTGAATGTGACTTTTTTAGTATTGATAGTCCTCAAAAGAGTATCTAGTTTTGATACTAGTTTTAAATTGTGTGTGTAGAGTCCCTCAGTCATTCAGGTAGAATCCATGGCAAAAGAGAAATTCAATTTGTCAACTGGACAAACATTTATTTAAGTGGAAAATGTTTCGCAGCTCATCCAAGCTGCCTCTTCAGTTCTGGTCAGAATGCTTTTTTTACTATCAGTTAGTATCTGAGTTTCGATACTTTTGAAAACCCTAACTCGAGTAGAAGTACAGAGTGATGGTCCAGGAGATCACTCAAGTGTAAATGATTTGGGGAAAGTTCTATTTAAGTAAGAGTAACTTAAAGAGTAACGTCTGACTTGCAATTTGAAGTTCATGTAATCTGAAGGACATTGCATAAAATCTTTTATTTTCAAAGGATAAACCACAAAATTAAAAAAATAAATTATATCTGAAGGAGCGAAATGCAAATATTCAAATCATTTCTTATTGTCCACATCAAGCTTTTGTCTCTTGTAGACTTAACTAAAACTTTTTCTTTATTGTTACTTCAATACAAATATTTCTTAAGTATGCTGTTGAAAAGTACAATTTCCTTAAAGTAAATGTAAGTGAGTACTACCTACTTCTGTTCATCAAATATTAATGCTTGAAGAGTAACTGTACGTCACTCTCCTTAATTGGCTTCGCTGCGGCTGCAACGCGATATGACCGAGCTCAGCAAGAAAATCTACTACAGCTGTCATGAGATCCTCCAGGACTGCGCTTATGTAACACGATCCACTCCAACAGACACTCAATACAGGCTCATGGGCTTATATGGGCCAAGCCTCCTCAGACAGGCGCGCTCCGACACAGATGGAGGGCATGGGTCAGAGGTCAAGGGTCAGCTTGGAGAATTTTTCTATTTTGGATTTGCGTCATCTCAAGTCTGCCGGAAAGAAAAAAAAAACAAAACTCAGAATCAAAGAATTTTAAATGACGTTGCAAATTGGGAGCTTTTTCCACTGCGTCCATAAAGAGTTATCCCATTGTATTTGAAGGTTTGGGGTCATCTTCTCAGATACCAATACTGATACTTAAAGCTCTGCAAACTACCAGTAAAAACAACACCAGTGATGAGTTGGATTCATTTCTAACACATAACATATTTGGATTTCCATGTTACCTTTTTATTCTTTTGAAAATGCTATATTTGCCGAAAACAGTTCACAGTTTCCCATTTGTTTTTGCTCTCCTTTGCTCTCCACACTCACTCCACCTTCAGAGCGCATCACATATATTATAAGTTCCAGGCCTCCTCAGTGTCCGGACACAGATGAAGGGCAGGGTTCAAGGGTCAACGGTCAGTTTGGAAAATTTTTACATTTTGGATTTGCGTCATCTCAAGTTTACCAGGAAAAAACTCAGAATCAGCGAATTGTAAATGATGTCACAAATTGGGACTTTTTTCCACTGTGTCCATATAAAGTTATCAGCTTGTATTTGTTCTTTGCAGCTGATGTTGTCACTATTCCCTGGAGGTGCAGTGCTAACTGTTAGCACTACTCTATCTGAGCTTAATTTGAGCTTTATTTTCACACAATTGGACCAAAAAGAACTGATTTAGCTGAAGCTACGACAGGTGAGCTGATTTGTGCAGTTTAAAATTACAGTCACAAACTTGCTGGCCCATTGTTTTTTTCAGTTTTTCACTTAAACAGGATCATGAACATCCTGAAAATATGTTTTAAATCAGTTTTCAGAGATTCAGAGTTTTCGGACTATCTTGTATTTTGTATACTGTCACTGCAAATGTATCAGTTAAAAGTTTTGATGTCATCTTATAACGATGCATGCGTAACAGCTTTTTCCTGATAAAGACAACACCAGTGAAGAATTTGATTCATTTCTAACACATAACATATTTTAATCACCATTTTACATTACAGTTTATTGTTTTGAAAATGCTATATTTGCTGAAAATGATGTATTAATATGTTTAATAATTTTCATTTTTGTTTTTGATGCACTGAGTCTCTAGCCTGATTTATCACAGTGTTAGAATTCGTTCGCTCGACAGTAGATGGCACTTTTTGTCATTTAACCAATCGCTGCTATTTGGTCGTGACATATGTCATGCGCCACTAATGGGGTTAACTGGTGTATTAAGCTTTTCCCAAATCCAGTAGGAAGAAGAACAATAACGTCTTTCCCCTTGATAAAATTCACCAAACATTCTCTTTGTTCCGGCTTTAAATCCTCGAACTCCGGAATCGTTGCCAACACAGAATATATGACTCTTCACTGATTGGCTGGTGGCCGAACTTGCACTTCTGGGGTTTTTTGCGAACCATCTAGTGTATTTTGATTCCTGACTTAGTTCCTGGAGAGAAATTAAATTAAGCGGAGGCACTAGGTGGCATCAGCCTGGCTACTGAGTCTCTTCTCCATTTGCTCTCTGCGCTAAGTCATCCTCCGTTCAGAGCGCTATCACATCACTTTTGCGTTACATTCCAGTAATGAAACTACCGCACATCACATCAGGTTTGTGAAGTTGTAGTGCATTATTTTGTATCATGCTTTTGTATATTTATGAAAACCAGCCGAGCAGAATCTGCACAGAATCTTACAGCTAAACAGAAAGAGAATTTGAATAGGGGCCAAGAGAGATCACTAGATACTCAAACAGATTACTCAAACATGAATGGACATTTAAAACCTCTTCAGGCAGGTTTCTGATGAGAGAACAATGTTATAACATTGGTAGAAAACGGAGCAATGGGGACCTGGATCTTGAGCTTGTCTTGTACTTTAGCTTGAGGAGTTTACCTGATATGCATTTTTATTTAACTACATCTGTCTACATATAGCGCCCCCTACAGTCCGATTCTGTGGTTTTATGTGCATTGTTTTGTATTGAAATCGTGTGAACTCGGGGCAGGAGACATGTGCTTCTCTCTTACGTTCTCAGCTCCTCCAGCCGTGAGCCTTTGTGGATCATATGAGGAGATCAAAGCTGCAGATTTCAGACCACAACCTTTAATACAAAACCATGCTCACAACGGGCCCATTCTCTTTACCTGATCTGTACAGACTGCTCCAGAGCTCCACACAACGACACATGGGATCACAGGCTGGGTTACTCTTATAGAAGTGTGGTGTTTGATAAGGACAAAAGTCAGTTCTTATGTAATTGAACAGATGAGCCTGAAGAACAAGGGCAGTGTTGTCAGCAGAGGTGAGCAGAAGAGACAAAACACTGGATCAAAGAATATGCAAGGATTACACAAATTAACTGTTGCCAGACCACCTGTGCAGTTATTGATATTTCGCAGCAACATCACGCTGGAGGTGCTCTACATGTACCTCTGTAGCAGCATGTTCAGAAGTTTTCAGGGAAGCACAGTATACACATTAGCAAACACTGCCCAATAAGTTTTAAGATTGTCTTGAAACTAAAAAAACAACAACAACATAATGGATTTAATTAACGCATTTTCAGGAGCCTGAGATTGATACAAGTGTTTATGGTCCAGTTTAGAAGTTTGATTTTGAACAAAAATTCAAAACTGTGTTGAACAAGAGAAATCAGCTCATGTGTTGTAGTTCCAATTAAATCAGCTGTTTCTGGTCAGACTGTATTAAAATAAAGCTTCAGATAGAGTAGTACCTTCAGTTAACATCACAGATCCAGAGAATGTTGATGACATCAGCTGCAAAGTATTAATGCAAAAATAATGCAATTATTAGCTTTGATTCTTAAAATAGCAAATGGTGTGACCAAAAAATAGTATAATTTCACTAGAGGGAACCAGACTTTCTCTGGAGCTGGTCCCAGACTCTGGAACAGGCTTCTTCTGGATATTAGAACAGCCAAATCTTTAAAAACTGTCAAATATTTCTGTATATAATTGTTTTGTCACATGCTCATTGTCACATGACCTACTCTCTTAAAAGGCCTCGGCGGGTGTTATTTTATTATATGTAGTGACACAACCTGACACAACCTGACATAACCTGCTGAAACACTCTGCTGATCATTTTCACTAACTTTTCAGCCTTGACTTCGAGGAGTCTCTGTGTTCAGAATGTTTCCCAAAGAAAAGCCTCTGAAACTCTCACTTCCTGTGTTTTTAATACTTTTAAATCACTGTTGAAAACTCCTCTGTATGCACTGGCATGCTGAGCAGAGCATGTGTATTTTATTATGATATTATATTATATTATATTGTTTTACTTTTTTGGTTTGTTTAGTCTTATATGATTGGACTTTCTATTGCCTTTGTGGTTGCAGCTGTGGTTGTTTTTAAATCTGTTTTCTGAATAAACCTGACTTGACTAATGACATGTACTTCTTGGCAGATGTACCTTTCAGAATACATGGCACATAATATGTTCATTGTATTTCCCTGGTAAATAGCACTAAACGATGAACCCAGAGGTCATAAAAGAGACCTGTGTGTGTGTAATAAAGGCGTGTGTCTGTGGAGCTGTAGTCCGACTGAATGAGCCGTGTAGTACCAGGACGCCATTCAACACTTCCTCTTCCTCACACTCTACACCGTATTTACCTTCATGGCACAAACACAGACACACACACACAGACACACACACACACATGCAGACACACACAGACACACATACACACACACACACAGACACACATACACACACACACACACACAGACACACAAACACAGACACACACAGACACAAACACAGACACACAAACACAGACACACAGACACAAACACACACACAGACACACACAAACACACAGACACAAACACAGACACAAACACACACACACACACACACACAGACACAAACACACAGACACACACAAACAGACACAAACACAGACACAGACACAGTCACAGACACAGACACACAGCCAAAAAGTGTATTGATGGTTGAAACTTAGTCACATTTCTCACTGTGAAATCGTAGATTTGATATATATATATATATAATATATATATATATAATATATATATATATTATATTTTTTTTTTTTTTCCTAAATTTCTTCTGAGTGCAGAGTGCTGAGTATAGAATTTAAAGGTACTATATTACTCAGACTTGACTCTTATGAGCTTTAAAGCATGTTATAATATATATACCATGTTATAATTGTTACCTCCTCAGCAGACCTGGAGTTGTGTTTAGTTTCATTCACACATGTTTGAGTAACTCTTTTATTATTAATCTGTCTACATCAAAGCTCAAAATGCTCTGTTTGACCTTATGATGTCATCAAGTGTTAGTTTTCAAGTTAACAGCTACAATTTACCTGGAGTTTATTAGAGGAAATCTAAGACTGAAATTATCCAAATGACTCTAGTGAAGGTGTATGGAGTTTAAAAACACAGTGGAGCACTTTCTGTATTACCACATGACAACAAAGGTGAACAGGGAGATGTTTTAGCTGTTTTCTTGTTGCAACAGTCACAGAAACAAAACGAAAAAAAAATGAGAAGCGCGGCTCCGCTTACTGCCGATACACGTTGCTCGCGCACTCTTTCCATTCGCTCGTTGAATGAGGCTGATACTAGAGTCAACATCAAATCAAAAACTATTCAGAAAAGGTACATTTTCCAGTACTGATACATGTTCTAAAGAGTTACAAAACTAGTATTAGTAGCCTTAATTTGTATCTGTTTTGTATCTGGGCTAACTCAACTGAAGCCATAAAAGAAAATGTTACATGTATACTTCTTGACACTAAGTTAAATAACATCTTAAGTGTTTTTTCCTTTGAATATTTTCTAACTGACACAATGGAAATCCTACAAGCCTTATTAATTTGAACTGTCTGTAAAGTAAAGACTGGACTGACCACAGACCACAGTAGTTTGAAACAGTGATGGTAGAAGAAATAGTACATGTGGTACAATCAGGGTAGTAGATGAGGGGGACAAAGGGGTCTGCAGGATTTTAGGGACCCAGAATAAGACCCAGAATTAGGTTAGAGGCTTCTAGCCCCGGGCCCCCAAATTTCTGTCGACGGGTCTGGGTACAATAGGGGAAGAGGAGGAGAAGTGTAGCTAGTATTGCAGTAGTAATAAAAGCTGTGATGTCTTTGATGGATGAAGTAGATCTATAGCAGTATTTAGTAGTAGTGGTAGTAGTAGTGATAGTAGTAGCAGTAGTAATAATGAAAGTAAGGTCTTAAATATAGTGTGCAAGAATGGTTTGCTAAGTAGGTAACATGATTATTTATTTACAGAGACTTGTTTACAACTTATCTGAATCGTCCATCTTAATTTAGCACATAAAAAAGATTGAAGAAGCCTGTTGAATGAAATAAATTATTAATGGCATCCTGATGTTCACTGATGCAAGATATAGAGAAGACAACAGAGCTAAGTAGTAATAGAACAGTAAAGATTATAGGGAAGACCAACTACAACATGGACTCTGTAATTGGCTCTGTAACATGTTAGCTACAAGTAGGCCTGTCACAATAATTACTATAAACTTATCATTCAATACATGATAGGTGGGATTATAATTTTTGCAGTCAATATTTATTGGGTTTATTATTTTGTACTACTGGGAAAGTTTTTGATTATTTTTCTATACTACAATGAGATTTGAGCACCAGAAAGTTGAATTGTGAACTTCTATGACTCATTATAGATAATATCTAATTACCTAAGCGTTATATTCTGTTATATATTTATTGCAGCTCATGTTTTAACAATATTGTACATTTAGAATTAGGGATGTAACAATACCCAAAATATCGTGATATCGTATTGTCAAAGTTCTTACAATAATATCATGGACCATCACAGTATATCGAATTACAAGCATCTTTGCTTAACTTAAGAGTTATGGTACAGCAATAGCTTGAAAAAAGACAGAGGGAACTACATAGACCATAATCCTTTTCTTCATTTCTGTGTAGACTACAAGAAGAACAGTTCTAAGAACTTTTAAGGCTTAGTTCTTTGGATTGAGTCTTGTCAAGGGCATTTTAAGAGGAAAAAGTAGCATATTAACAGTTTTGTTTGCCTCCACCAAATATAGCAATAAATATCATACCATGAAATATATATCGTGAAAATATCATACCGAGAGATTTGGATATTGTTACATTCCTAATTGTGAGTCTCCCACCATATTATGAGCTTTTCCATGATATCGCAATAAATATCGTACCATGAGGTTCATACTGTGATGATATCGTATCATGACACTTGGATATTGTTACACCTTATTTAGAATACCTTTTAGGGGATAATTCTGGTTTATGGTTTGGTTTCAGTATTATTGTTAATAGTCTATATTTACTTCAGCAATATAGCGCACACAAAATGAGTTATTGTGACAGCCCTAGTTAAAAGTAAGTCTGTCTGAGTCTGTTTTTCTTTTGTACATTTCATCTTGTACGATGTTACAGAGGAAATGACCACACCTGCGCCAAAATCATTGTGTGAATGACAATTACAGACTAATTACCTTCCAGACACTTGTTGAGTATGCCTATGTTAACATGTACATGACCAAGCAGAAACAGGCTCAGGGACATCGATCATTTTGCAGGAAAAGTACACAGTGTAATAGATAGGACATTACATGCGGTGATGCTGAGAGGGGTGTGGCAGCATCAGTGCACATGTAGCCAGGCAGACAGCGAAGGTCCAACCAGATAAAACTATCTCATTATGTAAGTGATGCAACCGGTGGCAACTGAAGGGGGTTAATGATATGTTATCTTTTACAATTAGTCTCTTTAATTTTGATGACAACGTATAATTAAAAAATCAGTAAAATGTCTTGGCAAGGTTTTTACTCAGACGTGGGAATGCGTAATCATGGCAAACTGAATGTAATGTATTCAAATCGATGTGCTGCATTAAAGACCCTTTAACCCCCATCATGAATCACTAAACAGCTGCCGAATCACTGAAGAAAAAAATGTTAATATGTCTAAATCATCAAACAGGAGCTGTGCGTAAAGTCCGCATCGCGAAATATGATGGACAGTTATTTACAACGTGGGTGCACCGTGTTCTGGACAGAAAACCCGACTGTATGTATTACTTATCGCATCACTGGCCCTAACCTGGTCTTATAGGAAGTAATAGCACCACAATAGAATTACACAATGCCCAACAATTGCACTTGCTGTGTATGGCAAAGATGGTGCACAAAAAGGAGTCAAATCTCTATAAGCTTTTCGACGTCGAGTGCAAAAAGATGCCAGTTTTCACCTGTCCCTTCAATACTCCCAGTCGATATTATATTATTTAATCATATTTGGCCATATTGTAGTTGTCCCTCATAAATAACAGTCAGATGTCGAATATGGCGAAAATTACAACATAATTACGCGAGTGTAGTCGTTTTATCTCTTTGCCATTGTGTTCAAATTGGTGACATTTTGACACAAGCAGAGAATGAATGGAACAAAACGTGTAAAATGAAATAATCTGCAAGATTATTGAATGCACCTTTAAATCATCAAACATCAGCGCAATTTCAACTCTCTGCATTTCGTAAGATATGAAAAAAATCGTAATTCATCGGTATGTTGTCAAATTTCTTACCCGTTTTATCCAGATATCCAGATCCCCTCCGCTGCAAAAGCCTCTACACAGACTCGAGGACAGCTGCCACCAAGAGCCGCAGATGCTTTTGCCCGACAGCCAATCATACAACGAGGAAAACTGAGAAACTGAGAGGGCAGCCAATGGGAGGCGAGATGTGTCCTCCTCGTTTGGGGGAGACAGGGGCGTGTCTCCTCCTGCCTCCGGAGACAGATGGCGCTTTCACTAGATGTAGGAAAAACGGGTGCTTGGGTTGGAGTTACCTTTTCATGTCGGTGATCGATATTCTAATCATCAGCAGAGCGTGTCAAATGGGCTTTTGTGTGAAGGATAAAAGCTACTGCCACGTGTATTGTCTATTGTTTCTGTTCCTTTGAATCGTTTGGCAATTTGTGGGTGGTGTCTTAGTTTTAATAGGGGGGTGATTTGTGGTTTAAAAAAGTAAACAAAAGAAAGTGGCGAAAATAGTTGTGCTGCAACAGTACTCCAAATTTGTTTCAGTTAAAATGTAATATGAATTAAGTACTATATTACAATAAACCTAATAACTACTGATTACTTATATTTCTATTTTATTTTGACTTGTACATATACATTTCTATAACATTTGTATTTTTAATTCCTTATTTGACACCTGTCTCTTGCCATCTTTTTTGCAACTTATTTAAAATGTATTATTACCATTTATATTTTTTACTATATATATCGAATTACAAGTCTCTTTGCTTAAATTAAGAGTTATGGTGCAGCAATATTTATATTTTAGCCTCCACAAAATATCGCAATAAATATCGTACCGTGATATGTATATCGTGAAAATATACTGAGAGATTTGGATATTTTTACATCCCTAATCACAAGCCTCCCCGCCTTTCCCATAATATCGCAATAAATATCATACCGTGACAAGATCGTATTGTGAGACTTGGATATCGTTACACCCCTACTTATTATATTATATTGTGATAAGTGAGCTACTGTGTCCAAACAATTTCCCTATGGATCAATTAAGTCTAAGTCTAATACAATGAACCACGTAATATTTGTTAGGGTTGTGGTGCTAAATCTATTATTACTAAAATCACCTGCTATGGAGATTTCTAAACTTTAAAAAATGTAACTGAGTCTGCAGAAAAATATCAGCTGAAGAACAATTTGATGTTACATTTTCCTTGTTACCAGTGAAAGCATCATTAGCCACAGCACTGACATCACCCTTTTGAGTCTTTTAGGAAAAGAACAGGTTTGATCAATTAAACTCAGCATCACAACCAATAAATTTGAGGACAGGTTGTGGCACATTGGTTAGTGTCATGCCTCAAACAAGAGGGTTTTGAGGTTGAGCCTTTGCACCTTACAATGATTTCTAACCACAAATTTTTGTCTTAAAATATAGGGAGTTAATTATCTTAGAATCTAGCCACACACTTGCTAATGGTAACAATTATTAGGAATAAACCTATGCAAAATTAATAAAAAAAACACACAATGTATCACAAGAAACAGTCCTTTTTATTCACGTTTCATTTCTTACATAGTTTCAAGTACAAAGTTAAAATGCCTTTTAATTAGTTCATATTCATACAAGAGTAAAATAATAATAGTGCTTTTTCATTACTACGACAAACTTAAATACAGTCATGTAAAGACAAACTTGATTTAAAACTCCTAACAATATATTTTTCTTATTTTCAGATAAAATTTTAGCACCTTTTTGAAAACATCCACCATTTCCTCCCTTCCTTAAAAGGTCGTCTTCCTTTAAGTCTTTGAGATGTGAGCGCCATTGTTGTATTGTGTAGAGCGTGTGTGTGTTGATTTGTAATGGACAGTGTTTTAAATGTGTTTGAGTATGTATCAGTAAAAAAACAGCGCATTTTTCAGCCTAAGAACTGTCCATAGGCTAAAACAGACATCATCCCCTATTCATTCTTCTGTATACAAATATCACACCAGTTCTAATGTCTGAGTCCATGTGTGCACTCAAATAGGTTCGAGCTGAAATTATACCTGCTACAAATAGTCACGGTACAACTACATTTTATATAAGGATGTAATTGTAACTGTTAAATACTTTTTTCTATTGTTATACATCGACATACATTATAGGCCTTGAAATGGACCTCCGTATAAGAACGCCACACAAAGTAATGAAAATGTCCACAGATGATCCTTGTATAAGCAGACAATAATATGTCCCAGCAGGACCACCATACATAGAGCATATTGTAAACAGAGAGGTGTGAGGTGATGAAGAGCGGATGTTATCTTCAAATTCATCTACACTGACTTTTTAAGACTTGTATGTCTTACAAATACTGTAATGTAACTCAAAACAGAATGGGTTCACATTCAGTTTATTTATTATATGTCTGATCTTTCAGTTAATTTAGTATAGAAAGATTAGTACTGATGTAGCAAGTATCATTTCCACTTGTCCTAATTGAGTGCATTCAGAATCTGTTCATTTTCATCCTTTGTCCTTGTGCACAATAGACAAGTCACTATACGGTAACTAACTGTAAATATGCGCTCTCTAGCCTCTCTCATCTATAGGCCGAGACTGAACGGAGCACCCACCTGTAACAGCACACACACTTACACACAATAACAGGTTATTATTGTAGTTATTATTACCATTATTATTATCATTACTCCCTAATCTAACATCATGAAGCTGGAGATTACACTGACTGACTGACATGCAGCACCTGGGACGGGGTGGGAGGGTTAGGAGAAGGGTTTTGGGTGAGGAGAAGGGTCTGGGAGCACCAAAAGCCCCTAGGAGGTGTGGCGCCCCCTAGTGGACTGAATAGAGGCCTGGTGGCAACAGGCGGCCGGTGGAAAGCACAGTGTGTATGCAAATGTGTGTTAGGGTTAAAAAGTTAAAAGGCACCTATTATACTTTATGGCTTTATTACATGTGTGGACTTGTGCGTACATAAATATTGCACCAAAAAGTGACTTTCTGAATGTAACAAAATGGGCTACTGTACGATAAAAGGAAATCTAACACAAAATGTATTGGAATTTTTTGTAAGACTAAAGCTGACATAAACTGTAGTATTCTTTAAAATGTAAAACCTGTAAGAAGCATGGTTTACAAGCCAGTGTACTAGTTTATCATTTCAGGAAGGGCTTTCAACGTAAAACTTTAACCAAGTAAAGGCAAACAAAATTAAAGTGGCAGATGATTATCTGTAACAATAACTTAAAGGAAAAGACAGTGAGCCATGACTAGTATAATAGGTGACTTTTGAATAAGTCTGCACCATGTATGATTCCTGTAATTGTAACCTGTAAGAGCACTGTAGAAAAGAGCTGAAAAAAGCACCTGAAGGTTGGTTGTAGAAACAGTAAGATAAGATCTTAAAGTAAAGCTGCTGGTTGTACTGTGGTTAGTATAGTACGTGTCCAGTTCTGACGCTGGTTTGTGGAAGGCTTCCTGGGAAATGGGTCGAGTTACTCAGAGCACCAGACTAAGTAGATGTTTCTCAAAGACAGCCCTGTTTAAATGAGTAATACCTTTGAATTACACTGTGGTTTATTTCCTGTCAGATAATAACTATATTTACACTGTGGCAAGTAGAAAGTATTTATCTTTAGTGTATTTGTGGTTTTACTAAAGCTGCGTAGTGGCCGAATGGAAAAGATTATGTCAACATCGCATTAGCAGAATGATGTTTACTTGTATTGAAGTACATTATTACATACAGCTTGGGCCCAGTGCTTTAGTTTACACTCACATACTGTAAATAACAGAACCAAGTTTGCAGGTTCTTTGACAATGGACAGCCCAGTTGTGTAAAGGTATATAGGGTTTAAACATGGCTGTCTGCTTCATTCGTAGGAAGTTGAAAACCAGCAGAGCATGTGACATTATAGCTGCATTAACTGTAGGATAATTCTCTTACATCATGTGGTAGACTGAGAAGTAACTAAGATAAGCACGCCCAGTTAGTCTTATTTTATAGTCATGTTTTGCTACTTAGGAAGAAAGAATTTTAACCTAAAAGGAGACATGGAAGCCACCAGAGGGCAGTCAACACACCTCTCATCTACACTTGTGATGTGTTTAGACCTGCAGCTACTTTAATAAAATTGAACTGCATCTTGCAAAAAAAGAAGAAAGAACCAAAAGAATTTTGGTTGTTCTCAAAAATATAAAATTCCACATTTAAAAGCTCACAACAAAAACTGCTGTGTTTTATGTCACTTTAAAAGCCTAACATTTTAAATAGTAATGGTCCTTTAAATTAATTTCAAGTTTATATTTTCTTCAGAACTTTTCATGATTATAATTCTTTCTTGTGTCATCTATTTAAAACTGCAGTGGCTAAAACAACATGATTCTGTTTGTCCCTTAAGCACCATAAACAGATAAAAGTAGTTAAAAGTTGCACCATTTGTATGAGTATCGACAGTGTGTGACCAGCATCAGAGTAAAAACCAGTGATTGTAGCATGTCGTACACCAGAACTCAAGGAAGTGCTTCAGATGGAATAATTGTGTTAATGTAGGTAAAAACAGGAAGTTGTACGTTTGGTGCCCCCTGGAGGACACAGCTCTAAAGACACCAGGCTGAGTGGATAGACCGGAGTCCTGCACCAGTTGTAAGTGTATAAATCGCCTTTGCTCTGAGGAGTAGCACCAGGGGACTAAAAGGTCTAGTATTTTGCGTAGAAGTCCTTTGTGTATATTTGTGTGTCAGCCAACCTTCATGTACTAGCTGTGTGTGTCTGCCATCTTGTCATATTGTTGTCTTATTCTTGTCTGTGTGTGAGAGACTTGTCAGGACTAGTTGCAGGCGAAGTACTCTTTGAGGGGAGCAAAAAGGTGCCTGATGACGGGGACACTCCAGGAGCGCCCCAACAACCGCTGCCGCGCCAAACGGCTCATGTTGGACACATCAGTGTAGTGCACGGGGAAGCCAAATACTCTGCCAACATAAAATGTACTCAGTCAAAATAGTCATACTAAACTTCTCACAAGGCACAAATGCACAGTTTTTTGTTTTCTTGTTTGAGGTATTGAAGAAATTTGGCATTAATACACATTTTCATAGTATATCTCTGTTTTTAATGTACTTTTTGCAAATGTATGAAGTCTTTATCTTCATAAGGAAACTTCTACTCTGTATTTGACCAGTCCTTCTACCCAACTTGTCATGAGGATTGGGTAAAACCAGAGAAGCAAATCTTGTTAAGAGCCAGGATCTTGGGTAGAGTTATCTAGCTAGATGGTTCTCGATTGTGCATAAAGTAAAAAGAATTATGGTAATTTCTCAGCACTATTTTATGTCTTCTGCAATAGACACCAGTTAATACAATTATGATCAACATCATCGTACAATACCAATCCTTATACTGGGCATTAATCATGAGTCTGAAGTGCAGTACCTCTCCATCTCAGTGCACCACAGGATGTCCTCCTTGTTGTCCATGTAGACGGGGAAATGCTCGTCTTTCCCCTGCTTCACAGAGTTGGAGCGTGTCGTTATCGTACGCAACTTCTCAAACTGAAAGTCACACCGGCACACCAAGCCCACACAGAGACACACAAGCACAGACACACAGCAACCCTATTAATGCTAAAGCTAGGACCTATGGATAAAAAATGGTTAAGTGCGACAGAATTAAAATGAAAACAATCAATACAAGTGGTTCTCATCTGAGTTTCATGGGACCCAATTAAAAAATAATATAATAAAAAAATAATAATGATTTAGTGAAGTCTTTCTTCGGTAATGACTCACCAGTTGAGAGCCTAATAAATCTACATACATACCTTAGCAGTGCGGCCGTGTTCAAGGCACTCTTGTAGGTCCAGCTTGTCATTTACCATTGGCGTAAGAGGCCTTAAAAAAGAACAGGACCATTTTGAACCTATTCACACGTAATTACTGTAAGTTTTGATGTTTTGTGCAGTACCTAGACATGCCGGGCAGGTTTCCCCAGAAATATCGAGCGCGGTGAGCAGCGGAGACCTCTTTAGCATCGATCATGACTGGGTTACACTGAAATATAACAACAGCATTGGTCTGTCTGACTTCATAGTATTATACAATCTGAATGATGCGCTTACCTCTAAAAAGCGAGAGATGTCTCGTTTGTCGCTGACCCCCATGGCAACCACATTTTCAAACAGCCAGAAGAAAGGCCTCTCGTCACCAGGTTTGGGCCGAGCTTCATGAAGAAGTCGGTAAAACTCAAAAAACAACCGCCCAGTTCCCTCTGCAAAAAAAGGTTAATTTCTCAATTTCATGGTTTCTTATTTGTTTGTTCATTGTGACTGCTAAAATGATGATGAAATTAACCTGCTACATCAAAAGCTAACAGTGGTGGAAATTAAAACTAGAAGCACTTACACATTTAGAGTGTCTTACCAAAAAGGCCTTTTCGTGCAGGATTGACTATTGACAAGTCGTTACAGGGACTTCCTCCTATTACCAGGTCAAATGGTCCCCACTCTTCGATCTGAAATGACAAAATCATACAATATCCACTGTTCTAGCAAACATTAAGATCATGATTCTAATAAGAAGCACAATGCACATCACAACATGCTGTATCTAATAAATAATTGCTATAATTGTAAGTTCTTTGTACTCACATGTTTGCGTGTTACATTGCGGACATCCCCAACATACATGATGCGCCCCTGGTGCCGGACCATCCCCACGGTGATGGAGTCCTCACACACCTCTGACGCCACGTATTTGTCCACCTGCAGCCCCAAGTCCTTCAGCACCAACAGACCTGGAGACAAAGATTACTACTGTTACTGATGGAGAACTGATTAAAAATAGCATAATAACATAAAATACTGTATACTCATAAATGTTAAGGTCACCTGTGGCAATGCCATCAAATAATGACAGTACTCGGATGGGCTGTCTTTTTTCTGCTGCAACTGGAGGATACAACTTGGCTGGTTCCTAAAAATCAAGGACAATTATATCATAACAATTGTAATTCAAGAACACCAACAGAAAGTTTAGTTTATTTATGAATTGGATCTGCTCCCTCTGCCTACTGCTTTGCTTCAAGGCAAACATTAATATTGGAAGATTAATATGTTTTGTTTTGTTTTTTCTTAAGTATTAACAAAAATAGTTCATTATTTACTAAAATTATAACTAACTACTTATTAGTAACAGGTTCTATTATTGCTCTACATTTGTCCAAAAATAGCACTAGTGTTGCTGTAAAATAAAATAACATCCAGAAATTGTAAAAATATCATCATAAAATGATTCAGAAATAACACATGCAGTTCTAATAGTGCAATCACAAATGAGCACATACAAAGTCCTGCTCGTGGTTGTTGGCGAAGAAGTGCTGGAGCCTGCAGGGCCAGTCGTCCCGTCGCCGCAGCAGGCCATAGGTGTTCCGTGGTCCACACATGTAGCAGTTCCATGGGTCCTCCTGGATGGCTGCAGCCGCAGAGCCTGCCCCAACCAGCAAGTCCACACACTCCACACAGAAACACCTGCAGGAAGAGAGTCATGACGTCAGGATTTATTTAGTTTGAAACCTAAAATTACTACAGAATCTGAAAACTTTTTAAAATATTTTAAAACACCATATATTTTGCGGCTATTGTTGTGTTCATATTTTGGTATTCATTTTTTCTTGTAGTTTCGCTAATATTAACCTGACACATGCCAGAATGATATGTGTCACACCTTGAATTGACCTCTACACATTTATCAATCTGGAATGGCTCTCGTTGAAAGTGATCGGAAAAGGTGGAATATCATGACATATATTTGAGTTTGACTGGTCGAAGCGCCAGCAGACAACAGACATCTTCCCTTTAAACAAATGCAAACATTTTCGCCAAAATAGGCTGAATTTAATTATTTTGCTTTGCTTTGGCGCTTCGCCTTTGGCTTCTACACAAACCTCAGTGCTGCTCTGTCTTTGGTCCGCCTGCTGCTGGATGAATTTGAAGTATGTCAAGTTGGATTCTCGTGAGTTTGTGAACTCACAAATACTGCGAGAATCTTGCTGTGCAAGGTTACGTCAATATGGCAATGATAATTCTGAAACCCATGGATACTTAACATTTAAATCAATCTTTAATACGTTAATATAAGTAAAACACCATTGTTGGATAAATGGTTAGTGCGCATGAGTCTGATACAGGAGAGCAAAGCTCTGACTGTTTGCTGTGGAGTCAAAACTAAAGGCATAGGGGTCACCAGTCACCACTGTGTTGTCTATTCCTGGGTAGATGCTATCTCTGTAACAGTGACTAATACTGTGCCCAAAATGAGCAGTAAATAAACTACTGATTCGCTTTGGGGACCACTGCATCATATTTGGACATTTGCGGGTAAACAGTTTCAGGAGATGTTAAATCAAAACCATTTGTATTTGAGTCATAAAAGGGGTTTTGTTCCACTGACCTGCAGCAGTTGTTGTTGCCGCACATGAGCACTTCCCTGCCTCCACAGCAGATGGTGCAGTAAGACTGGTATCCGTCATCATCATATTGATAGGCACACTCCAGGAATGAGTTCTGCATCAAGCAAGATAGATGAGGAGAGACAAAATCATTTATTACTGCAAACTTTTTATGATCAGAATGAGTGAAATGAATGTAAAATGACAAGTGAATAGTGTGTAAATGCCATACTTTGCAGCCCTGGCACATGGCTCCCATAAAAAGAGGATGCTCCAAAGAAACATTGAGGCTTCCACATGAGATGCAGATATCTGTGAAAAGAAACAATTATCAGCATTAGCACCACTTTTAAGTCTGATGTCACAATAAAGAAACAGTCTCAGTACTTTTACCTTCTATGTTTCTCGTCTTCTTTTTTATTTCAAATATTAGTCGCTCTAATTAAAAAAGATCAGTTAATATTATAATTTAAACATTAAAATTCTTCATCATAAAGGTCTGTTTACCTCTGGTCCCCTCATCGATAACCTCTCTGATCTTCCCCTTCTCGGCTGCGTTTTTGCGTGGCTTCTTTGCAGGTGGAGGTGTGTACGCTGCCTCAGGCTCCGCCCACATTTCATGGTACACCTCCTTATATGGATTTTGTTCCTCTGTGAAGCCAAGGACAGAAGACGACTAGTTTAACACTAATGCGTGAATAAGAATACTATCTCCAGAGACTGTGGTGTACCCTCAGGAGGATCCAGTGATTGTGGTCCACCGGGTAAGAAGCCAGTCATAGCCCATTCGATCATCTGTCGAGTCTGCAGCTCCACGGCCTCTCCCTCGTCACTGGAGTCACACTGTGGTAGAGGCCTGCCTGCCCGGGTACTGGCCACCTACACACAAACACACACTCAATCTCTGCTATTTGATGTGAGCTTTGTAACTCGTGGCAGTCTGGATGGAAAAAAATACCCTTGATGTAAAAACAAACACCAATTATGTGTGGCCGTCCTGTTCTTTAGTGTTTGTATACAAGATAACCATAGTCCGTTACTGATTTTAGGCTAGTTTAAGACATGCACCAGAGGTTCTGAAATCATTTTAAGTCTTGCCATGTTAAAATGCAGTATTACTTATATATACATGAATTAATTGAACAAAAATAATATTTAAAACCCCAGTTTAGCAAAATGGTTATTGTCAAAATAAAGTTTTTATCTAGAGTGTCAGTTACCTGCAGTGCTTCAAAGATGGCTTTGCGGTACATGGACTGTTTGTTGTAGGTTGGTTGGTGGAAGGCGGCGGAGAAGGAGCTGAAGAGCATAAGCTTCTCCACACAGACCTATGAACAGGATAACAATATTAGTATTGAGGTGTGTTTCCTCTTAATAATTGTAACCAGTTAAACATTTAAGCAGTAGACAAAATGCATGCTTGGTTTATTTTATGTACATTTTTATTGACAGGTACCATCTTTGAATATCTTCTATCCAGAGGTGGGGACTTGCAAGTCATGACTTGGACTCGAGTCAGACTTGAGTCACTATTTTAGGAATTGAGAATTGACTTGATAAAATGGACTAAGACTTGGGACTCGACTTGGACTTGAAGGTCAGTGACTTGGGACTTGACTCAGACTTGAGGCCTGTGACTTGAGAAGATTTGAGAAGCACTTTTAAATCTGAATTCTTTCTATTCTGACCATAATGGTTCACACTAAGATCTTGTCAAAACAAACAAAAGGAAAAATGAACTAAATGCATTTCTACAACTCTTATATATATTATTATATTCTCATATATAAATATACTATGATTTTTTAAGTACAATTTATCTTAAAAGTCATATAAATTGCAAAAATCTAAGCTATATTTGGTACTTTGGTTTAACGATTTGAAATGACTTGAAGCTTAAAGCAGACGACTTGGGACATGACTTGGACTTCAGGTCAAAGACTTGAGACTTGTAAAACAAAGACTTGGTCCCACCCCTGCTTCTATCCTCTTTGACTAAGACTTTTGGAGATTTCTGACTAAGGCTTGTTGTTAGCAGCTGAAACATGTTAAGACTTAAAAGCTACAAATGAACAATGGGAATGGGAAGAAGAAGAAATTGAGTATTTATTCAAAATAAATGAGAGCATTAGTACGAAACCCACCACTGAGAACTTGCCATCCCCGAACCACATGACCCAGCGCGTGCCGTCTGCCGCCCGACTCCTGCCGCTCACCCACCAGGACACAATCCGGCCAGGCCACCACGAGAACCCCCGCAGCTTCCCAAACACCAGAGTGCCAATGCCAAAGCCTCGGCCATCCTGTAAGTAGTCACAATATAGTCTAGTATTACATACAAATCAGCTCCATCTTGCTGCAAATAAGATAATTTGAGATGCTCCCTTTCCAACTATTGCCAGCAGGGGGAGGAGGACGTCTAATCTTAGCATAAATATCTAAGCACACCAATGACACTGAAAATAGAATCTTATTTTTTAGTTATAAAACAGAGATAAAACTGATTTACCTGGTACTCTATCTCTCTGGGCGGCCTGGTCTCCGCGGGCAGCAGGCTCCGGCGTCATGGCGACGGTGGGAGAGGCGGGGTCTGTGTGTTGCTGGGAGGGGGGCGGAGCCGGGCTGGGGGGCTCCTCCTCTTTTTGAAAATCTCCCTCTGATAAGTCGTCCATCATGCTGATCTCGGCCTCTCTGTAGGCTCGCCGCTCGGCCTGGAAAGTACATTTATAAACAACTTAACCGCTGTAAGTGATTTTCACAGTTTCTCTGAAAAATAGAATAAAAATGTTTTGCAGGTTCAAACCTATTCCTCACTCCGCAAATGCATTTTGAGCATCCTAATTATTCACTGCGATAAGTTTATAAGCGCTTTTCACAGCATCCAGAAGCTAGAACCATCCAATAACGCTAACAAAAACTAGCTACTTTTACAATATATTTCTACTTGGGCAAGATACATTTTACTTTATTACATGAAATCTGGCACAGGTGCTTTAATAATCAAAACTGATTTTTTAAAACGCATGCAAAAACTGAAAGTGTGTGATTTCTCTATTAATCATGGACAGTCTTCTTCCTTCATAGGATTGCTGTGTTATATTGAATTGTGTTACAGGTCCATTTAGGAGACAGCTGATAGGAGACATTTGTCTATGCGGCGACTGCGTTAGATCAAGGCCACAGTGCTCCAGGCTTCAGGAATAATCCACTAATTGTGTCTAAACAGGAAGTGAGAGAGCGAAAGGAGAGAAAGGGTGTGGTACCAGGGCTTAGAGAGTTCAGCGGGTTCATCCAAGTACAGTAGATGGATGAAGCTTATTATTACTGCATTATGGATGAAATGGAAAATAACAAGATATGTATACATAGGCTATTAAGAATAATACATGGCATCTTTAAAATACGTCATAATACTTTTGCAACAGTGGCAGAAGAGACTTCTAGAGAAACAGACAAGTTAACTAGTTCAACTGGCTTAAAAAGTAAAAGTGCTGAAATAGGTTTATAATAGACACAGTGAGTATGAAGCACAAAGTGTTGCTTTGTGTTGTGGAGCTTAGTTGGCAAAAACAGACTGAAAATCAAATGAACAGCGTACTTTGGCAACAGAAAACTCTTACAAGGACAGAAAAAACTCATGCTTGTAAATTAACCTCTTCAAATTAAATTGAGCATTTTATTGCACAAATAGATCCAAGTAATTATTCTGAATTGTTTGTGAGTGTGAGTTTAGTGATAGACATGGCATATATATATAAAATGGTTGAAATAATTAATTTTGTAGAAACAAAACCAAATAAGGTGATGAAGGGATAAATCGGTAATTTTGTGATTAATTATGTTGCATACACTTTTTTGTGCATAGCAACTACACCAGGTGAAAGTATCTTGCATGTGCATTTTCAAAAAGTCCCAAATTTGGTAAAGTTCCAAATCTAGGAATGACATCCACCTCAGTTTCTCTACACATGCCCAAAACTCTCAGAGCACAGAGAGCTAGCAGTCCATAGGGACAATGGTGGTTGAAGGTGTAAATTCAAGAGGAAGAGACAGTAAAAGTGAGTGTCAGGTCGTGACAGTGTCTCCTCAGTTTGACCCAGAGGGCGCGAGGTCACCCCATCCCATTCCTGTTGACCCCTGGCCCCATAAAAGCCCTAATGGGCCTGTTACACGGGCCATAGACAGACCACACATTCTAAAGAGCAGGACAAATCTGCACAGATGAGTTTGTAAAAGAAATGGCTAAATCACAGAATCTCAGTAAGATCAAGATTGTAACTATACTGGAAAATATTCATCAGCATGTAAGATTTATGATGTACTTTATGCTGGGTACTTTAAGTGGCATTGATCCTCTGCATGTTACCTGTGCTGTAGCCATCCCTGATTTAAAGAGCCTGATCCATGCATGTTGATCAGGGCTGGACTCTGGTCTAATCCCCAAACCCATCAGTGGATGAAGCTGTGTCTGTTGCCTGGTAACAGGAGTCATGTGACCATCCCACATGAAGAGGCACTGACTCACTCTGACGCCTTCATCTGCAGTCACATAAACAGGCTCAACCTCCGACTGAGGACACAAACCACCAAGACACAGCACAGACCATAAGAGTTGAGTCCCACCAAACAGTGGCTCAAGGGGTGAAGCGGTTTTCTAATTACCAGGGAATCTGCAGTTTACATTCTGCACAATTCATACTATATAATTCATACTCATACTCACATAGTTTCTATCATACTCATATGTGATTGCATTATTAATCATTGGCGATTCTCAGAGGAGTGGAATAGCAGTCATATTACAGATATTGAGAAGAAAATATATACAACCAACAAATTACTATCTGGTATTCATTCAGTCTCCAGTATAACTAGTTTTATTGTTAACAACAATAAATTACTTGATTTAGAGCTGTGAGTTTCATTCAAAGGTCCAAACAAATGCTACAGGGGACCATAACACAGAGCAAGTGGACTCAGCGGAGGTAGTAACGTTGTGAGTTATGACTTTGAACTTTATCAAACCCTGTGCCCTGGTCAGTGTTTTCACTCTCAGGCCTCTCCTCCATCACCTCTGAACTTTGACCCCGTGACCCACCAATGAGCCATCTCTGAAGCCACGCCCCCTTTAAACTGCTACTGACCCTGACCTCTGGGTGAACTCTTCCTGGTCATACACAAAAGTATATCACTGTTACTGTTATTACTACTACTACCATCACTACTTCTACTACAATTACTACAATAACACACCACTGTTCTTATTATACAGTATCTATCAAATACAATATCAAACATTGGACAGTTTTAGCTTTAGAAGTCAAAAAGGTGAAAGAGCAATCTACCAAGTCTTAGGTGCATTTACACTTGTTTTGGTTTGCTCCTGGTTTGAGCCTAGTTTAATTCCGATGTGGACTTGATTTGGTCCTGCTTCTATTTCATCAGAGTTTCAGTTCGACATATTTAGTCACAATTGTAACGTGGAAATGTGAACACACCCTTAAAATGGAAAAATGTTTAACAGCCCACTGAAATACAGAGTTATTTAGTCACTCAACTTGACTAGTATTCTATTTTTTCTACACAATACTTTACGCCAAAGCAAAAACACAAAACAAAAAACACTATTTGCTTGTAACAATAAGCAAACAAATAATAAAGATTTCAACATGCTCATGATTTTGATGCCAGAAAACAGATGAAACAAGGAGAATCTCTATAATTAATCATATATGTAGCAAAACAAAATGTGAAATACCTAAATCTGTATTCACAAAACTAACCATAAGAATGGCCTTACCAGGTAAAGACAGTACATTACAAATATTTCCTAGTGCCCACAGGAACATTAAAATACATTGGTATCACAGTTACATCCTTCTTGATGCACTGGTGATCTGCCAAGTGAAAAATCCAATAGACTTACAGCACAGGCATCTCCCTTCTCTCCAGGCCGCTTCCTTCCTGTCATCCTCGACACTTTCCCTTTTTCTGAGGTTTCAAAGGAAAACGTCGCCCTATAGCCTTCTGCTCAACCCTGATGCCCTGCTCTGATTGGCCAGACCAAAAGCAGTGATTTAGTGGTTCCTGCAGTGAACAGATGTTTGGGTGTAGAGTTATGTCTGGTAGCCGCAGGGGTTTAAAAAGCAATGATGACTGGATAGAGCCGCATTGTGTGTGTACGAGAGGTCAAAGGGTACGTAAGCACCAGACTCAACAAGACGAAGGGACGTGTTAGGGTCAAAACACATGTGTCAAACGTTGGGTACATCCAGGCTGGATACAGTTGTTTGGATTTTTATCAAGATAGATAGCTCACATAGATATTGTTTATTTATAAGCAATATTTGTCAGAATGGTGGTTTGAGAAAAGTAAATATGACTCAGTTGTGAAGTCAAGAAAAACAAAAGAGTTCAAATAAAATGAAAAATCACTACTCAAGACCAAGCCATCTTTATGACAAAAAAATGCACTACAGACTGCATAACAGGTTGGATTATTATAAGAAATTAGTAAAAATCAAAAATCAAAGATCAAAAATCAAGCCAACAAATATATTTTTTCTTATTGTGTTTGTTTTCATAATTGTGTACTGCTTTACACAGTGAATTAGGATCTATCTCTATCTGATAATTGTTTTGTTTTCTTTTTAAACCATTAACGATACCCGACAACCAATATTTGTCGACATTGATAGCAAGATTTTAAAATCTATAGCAAAGTCCAGAGACTGAAGTTTAGTTGTAGCAAAGTTCCTGCATGAACTGAGAACAAACTGGGACTCACACAGAGACTGAGAAAGTTCAGTAAAAATATCAGTGCTAAATAACTTTTCAATCCCAAAATGAAATCAAAATATGGGAGAATTGGCACCAAAAAACAGTCCATTCCTAGCTGGAATCAATGTGTGACCTAGTTTAATTACACACAATTTCTTTGTGTGCTTGGCAAAAACTTAAGAAATACAAAGCACTTTACCCCCAATAAGAGTTGGTTCTCTTGCCTGTAATGTCTGTGGTGAATGAAGTGGTGCCAGGTTTTGATGGTCTCTAAAAGGGAAGATGTGGTTTAAGACAGAGTTGGGGGTGTGAACAGCCGACTACAGTCCGCTGAATGACAGACTAAACACACACACACGTTCTGCTGGAGAAACCTGGAAACATTTAACCCCTCAACCCATTACCCACTTCACCATCTTCCCTTTTCACATCCAATAACTCCTCCATTTTTTCTTTACTCCCTACAGTGCAATGCTTTACTTACAGCTGATGTGGGTTGAAAACATCTGTCAACATAAGCAAGATGTATGTATACTTTTAGGATTCTGCAAATCTTTGGATAAAAATGGCTTCCCCACAGGTTTTAAGATCCAGTGATGCCAAACATTTTATTTGAACTGGGCTGGTTGTATTACCAGTTGTATTAAAATGTTACAATCATCCACAGGCATTATGAAATACATTTGTACTTTGGTCTTTACTGCCTAAGAATGTTTCTATTCAAAATATTAGTCGATAGTGGTACTTTCATATTAAAATCGAGTTTATAGATGGAGTTTGCAAATCACTTTGAGCTGAGACAAAGAGAAGGACTTCACACAGGCTTCAATCTCTCTCAACAACTCCACTGTGGTCTGTACTAAGTATTGTCCTGTTTGCAGTAATTATTATACTTTACCTCTGCAGTGGCCCATCACACCAGAGCATGGGTAAATAGACAAAAAAATCACTTAATTTAAAAAGTTTTAAAATATATTTAATAGTCAAAATAATATATTATATGCATTTTAGAGTTAGTTAGTTAACTTCAATACTGCTTTCCACTTACACATGTATGCATTAGTTGAAACAGACTATAGAAAATTCACCTCAGTGAACTAATCTATCAATAATCTGTGGTCAAACTGCTTCTGTGATGAGTGTATCTTTTAAAAGTAGCTTCTGAAGTTTGTGATCTGAGCAGCAGTTTTGGTCCCACCTCCATCTTCCAGCGGCTGAGCCACTCCTCCCTCTGTCTGCGACTGATGTAGAATGGGTCTCCAGCCTGATATGTGACTCTGGGCACTGGCCTCCTCCGCAGCCTCCCTGCCTCTCCCTTTGACCACAGAAAATACATGTAATGATGAACATTGAATACAGAGAAGCCATGAAGTGCTGGAAGTGCTAAAGATGGGGCCTGCTCACCTCTCTCGGAGAGTCGCAGTTTCTGTCTTCTGGTTCATCTGAAAAAAAGACTGTGTTACTGACGTGTAAAAACAACAAGAGCATTTATGGGGCCCCAGTAGCTCGTGAAGTGAAAGTCACCCATACAATTTTAAGGTTAGTGGAACACTGCTGACATCTCCACTTTATAATTCCTGCGGGTCTACAGGTAAGTGACGGTCAGAGAGGCCTATGACATGATGAGACTCCATGGTGAGTCATGTCTCCATCAGCCTGGACATTGTCAGTGTAGAAGTACATCTTCGTCTTGGAGGTTTTGTCCACATTTTTTGTCAATTATTCTGAGAGCCACAAAATATATTAAATGCTCATTTTTAATTCTAAAAGAGACACAATGGGCCTCTACTAATGGCACGCAAGTTCACACGCCTTGGGTTGAGCCCCCACCTTTGCTCTTTTCAGTCTGCTCCACTCTCCGTCGCCCTCGTTTCTTGCGTGGGGAGGGTGAGGGCTCTGGTTCCTCAGGTGGAGTTGGCGGGGCGTTAGCACAGGGGTCAGAGGTCGCCATCTCCTAGGAAACAGAAAAAACAGCGTCTAGCTCTCTGTCTGGCTTCATGTGGACTAAACCAGGCTCTCCACACATGTGCAAATGGGTACACACATACACACAAGTATCAAAGAGCTACAAGCATACAGTTATTAGTCTGGGCTTGTTAGTGGGACACAGAGCAGGTATGAGTCCGGCTGGGTCTGCAGATGATCATGGCAGTAAACACCCCCGACCACATTAACACAAACCGCTAACACACGCCAGCACAGCTAATGATTAATGGAAGCCAAGTTTCGGTTGAAAAAAGTACAGTTAATTTAAAGTGTTTTAAATGATAATCAATGATCTTGACAGCACAGATTTTATGCCATCTCATATCATATTTTAAATATGATATGACATTTATTGTTGATTATTTACTTGTTATGAATTAATTGCTGGCTAGAACATCTTGGGGCCTTAGGTGGAGTACACCTTGGACACAGAAAAGACTTGGGTGCCAAAATTCAATACATAGTTTAGCACATTACCTCCAGTTTGTGTCTGTAATTTTAAACTAACTAATCATCCTCCATCACATGATGCTAAAGTTATGAAAGGTCTTGGGGGTTTTATGTGTACATGCCGCTAACAGGCTAGCAGGTTTTATTGGTGGTGAGTTAAAATGGAGGGAAGCCGGGGTGAACATCGAGCTCAAAGGCTACGCTAACAGTGGCGAGTGCTAACAAGCTCACAAAGAAGTAATGAGCAGGTGAGCATGGCAGTAAAAGAGCAGGAACACAACAGTGACTCAAAATGCCCTTGAACAACACCAATTCAACAGCATTATAACAAACACGATATTCTACATTTAATATCATTTGATTTCTGCTCTAAACTAGACTACTATCATCATGAGTATTTATGTGCAAAGCAGCTGCTCTGTCTACAGCAAAAGAAGGTTACATTAAGTCATCTGGACTAAGTTTTTGTCTGAAATCATTTGTGAGATTTTCTGTGTCGGCCCAGGAAAGGAAAAGCAAAAGGTTTTAAAAGAGATTAAGTTGAAAGTTAGCAGAATTGTTGATGTGAGGAAAGGTTAAAGGAGGTGCAAAGATTTATTAAAACCATACTGTACATACAATACAAGTCAGCATTCAGTTGAAACAGTGATATGACAATGTAGAAAAAGCCAAGACACATGATTATTAATAAAATCATATAAACTATGTATTTATAACACTTAGAGACAAAACTTGCTACAAAATAAAGCAGTAACAAAATAATATATAACTAATATTTTAACAGTAAAAGTAAAATATTAGAAATGAGGTGTCTTGGACTCTTATTAGCTTGTACATGTTCGAATCCTTTCTTGGTATTTATTAGCAACATTGATTAGCTCAAAATTGGAAGCTGCATTAAGCGATTTATGAAGTTAAAACATGTGATCTAGATATTTTTAGTTTTAGTGATCTACTTACACATTCAGGAGAACCTGGATTTGCGGTCATCTTATGGGCCAAATGTAAATGCCATACCAATGTCAGCCTGGTTTGGTCCGACTTCTGTTAAAATGTCTGAAATAGTCATAGGGTTTTGCTAAGTGTGCAGGCGTTATTCAAACTCTGAGACATCGAACAGGAAGTGAACGGTGAGCATGTGTGAGCTGCTGAGCACTTCCGCTTTAAGAGAGCACTGCCCTTGAATTGAACTGTTCCTGATGTGAACTGTACAAGACAATATTCAACTATTGTATTCTGCTTAATACAGCTTCAAAATATCATTTGTTTTAGTAGTAGTATTAAGACTTTAGATTTCCACTACTGCTAGTGGTAGTGATGCTTCTCCTACTAATTCTGCAGATACTTTCCCATCAGGGTCAGTGAATATTTTTTAACAATGTAATCAAAACATATTCAAAAATGTATTTAACTTTGTTCTACATTCTACTGTAAGTATCTTTTAATTCTCTAAGTGACACATTTCTGTGCAATAATGTTATTGTTTATCTGATGATAGCATGAGCATGTGATGTGCTTATATGTCACATAAAACAACACTAAATCAGATTCAGTGACATAAGGAAAGTACCTGGGATGTTTTGTTAAAGGCATCAAGAGGCCTTGTCAGGGTACAGAAGCACAACAGGAAATGGCCAACAATAAACAATAGCGTACTTAAAAAAAAAACGTCCAATGAGAAACACACAAAGCATGTGCCCATGCTTTGATGTCGTCAAACATACAGATATTTGACATACGTAAAACATACGGATTATTGGAAAAACAAACATGCAGATTACTGGAAAAATATATTGAACTTTGCCAATATTTTGTAATTGGAAGTTCCAATATCGTATAGTCCCTATTTATTTGGTTTTGTTTTACCACTGATGAAGTAACAATAATGAAGTTGTCCCTTTCATTGACGCAACTTTGGAAAACTATATTCTACATTCCACAGTTAACTTATTTCATGCTAAACCCCATAGCCTCTAGTATTACATACACGGCTGTGTGGTGATGCCTTAAGCCATGACATAAATGTTTGGGCATGTGGTTCTCTATCTCCTCAGTCGTACAGTGCACTTCAAACAGCCACAAGCCACAGATTCTATACACATTCACCGCCACTCACACAAAGAAATGAAACCCCGCCAGCTGTTCCACATATGCGGCCAACACAAGCAATGGACAACACCAAGCAAAAGTGAAAAGATGCCAGTCTTCCCGATCTCCAGTAGGGGGAGTAGTGAGCACTGACTAATTAGTTACATTATTTGCTTATACCATCCACCTGTCCAAGGACAACAGATGGAAATTGACCTAGCTAAAAGATTTGCAAATGGCCCATATGTTCAGTAATCTGTGCTCTCCCTTTTATAAATGAGTAAAGTAAAGTAACAGTGACATGAGTACTACTCAGCAATCTTTGTGTATAATTGCTTGATTCTTATTTTCAGGAGAGAATAGTCAAGAGCAATTACTCCATAACTAGAACTTCTTCACCACTGCGACATTGAACCAGTGCCTTGTCAGTGGTCTGGGTCATTTAGATACACTTTCCTTTGTGGTTAAAACCTGCCCTCCACTTGAGCACAGTGCTGTACAGTAGTAACAGATCTGTGCTGAGAGAATGCAGCCGAGCCCTCCCCTCTGGCTCCTCTCTATAGTTAGTGTCAGAGCAGCTCCACCCTGAGCCCCACACAAAGGCTCTATTCCTGGACACACTCGTCTCTGTGCAGGGTCTAATGGGGACCAGACAGTGCTCTTGGCCCAGGGGCTTCAACCATAAAGACTACAGTATAGTATACTTACAGTTCCAGTTACACTACAATATAAATCAGTGTTCTTTTACATCAAAATTATGACAGCTACAGCAACTTTGTGTATTTCTTTCTACCACTCCAGTACTGATACTCTTTTTCTATCATTGTCCACTACTACTTACAGCTGTAATTTCTAAAGTTTACAGCACAGATCTTTTATTTTTGGTTAAAATATAGAGAACCAAAACTACAACTACAACTACAAACTAATAAGAAAACATATGTTTATAATATTGCACCAAGTCATATTTGTTTTGTCATTTCTGTAAGGAAGTTGTGGGTAATAATGTTTCAGTGTTCAACTAATTACATCATAAATTATATGTCACACCTATGCCGTAACCATCATAATAATATGATTATAATAATTAGACCAAAACTAAACTCACAATCCATCACTGATGACTGCTACTAATATATTTTGACTACCTTAACAGTATATTATGGTGCAAGTGCTTTATACCCTAGTTGAGGCGCGACACAATAGAGGCACAGGTGGTGTTCCCCTAACAGAACTTTGTCTCATTTTTGACAGAACGAGTCCAGACGTGCCGTCCCGCGCACAGAGGGGCATTCACCAAGGCAAACAGGAGGCAGACACATGGCATGCCCTCTTTGCCTTCAGAAGCTGTAACTGCTTATAGCTCTGCCATATTGACTAACGGCAGCAGTTCATATCCTGTACAGTATATTGGATACAGTAATAACAGCTCTGTCAAAACATGTATCTTACTACAAGCTCTATAGTGAATGGACACTGGTCAGTCCAAACCTCAGTCGACATTTCAAAACATATTTCCATCTTAAACTGTACTTAGATTGTATTCACCCTGCAATTACACTTAACTACATATGATGTATTTGTGCTGTGCTTATACTAAAGGTATGTGGGTACATGCCAAAATCTAAACCAAAAACAATAATGGCATAATTCTTACCTGTTAATAATTTTTCTATGGGAATTCCTTGCTTTCTATTGAACAGAAGTTTTGACACATGAGGAAAGTGCAGATATAAATCCTCGTCCGCCTGTCAGTTGCTGATATGTGATGATTGATTGTTTCATTTCATGTGTGGCCTCATGTTTCACAAAGCGCTTCAGGCAATTTAAAATACTATCACTGGTTATGTAGGTGAAGACTAAATAAATCATTTCTTTTCTTGTATAAATCCTTAAAGGCTTAGAGAAAACGCAGACCATAATTGCAGTACTCACAGGAAGCAGCTGTTTGCGTTTCCTGCCGGGACGTCCCACGCGGCGTTTATTAGGAGGGCTGGCTGGGGTCCCCTCCTCCGGGCTGTCCTGGTCTACCCCGTCCTCACTCTGGGAAAATGCAAGACAAGCCAAGATATTTACAACACAATTTAAATGGTGTTTTGATTTAAAATTAGGCACAGAGCAATTATAGATTCAATGTAATTTAAAACATGAGAAAAGGAACTAAAGTAACACCAGAACCTTGTGGTAAGTTTTTTTGTAACATGAGCTGAACAGAAAGTACCAAAATCTTTTAGAGAACCGTTTTCTGTTTATACATTTTCAATTGTCAGTGCAGTCAAAATAGTCTATATCATAGAAGTTTTTCTCAACTGAACTGGCAAGAAACACAGAAAGTTTGCATATTTGTTTCAGTTACATGGTAAAAATATTTAAAACATTTGAGACACTGCGGCATAGTGGTTAGTTCTCTCAGCACAGCCGGAGGGTCCTGGTTTCAATTCCCCGGTTTACCTATTCTCCGCCAGACTGTACAGATTTTCCCAAGAATAAAATATAAATACTAAAAGCATATGGGGAACAATGCCACAGTGGGGTACTGGGGTGTTCAAAAATATCTAAATATCTAAATATCGATATAATAAATAATGTGATGATACAGTATTGATATCGTGGGCTACTGTATCGATATACCGCCAAGAGCATTTTTTTTTGGTATATTACTACTATTTTGTTACAGTGCTACAGTTTTTTTTTGCTTGGAGGAAGGAAACTCGTTTATGCTACATAATTGACATATTCACTGTTTTGATTATTAAAATGTTTGTGTTTCATATGAATTTTGCAGAAGACGTGGTTTAACAAAAACTTTTTGTATCACAGCCATGTTTTAGACATTCTTTTTTATTGAACTGTATTGAATCGATTTGAAATATAGCCTATTGAATCAAAAGTTTACTGTATCGAGATAAGTATTGTGTCGTGGTCCATGTATTGAGGTATGTATCGTATTGGCAAATCATCCACCAACCGCAGGGTCACCAGTTTAAACGTATGTGATCAATGCCCTGTGGCTTATGTAGATTACAGGCACCATGACTCTGGTCTAAAGGATGTATTCTTATTTCACTCAGCCATCATCTCTTCTCTAATGCCAGTCTAATGTTCTCCTGCTGGACCCGGTGCCGCCGTGACACACAAGTGGTTGCTAAGGTGCAAAAACTGCTTAGCAACTGTCTCCGCTGCCCGACTGGTGCTGCTGCCGAAAAACATGGAAGATGACAAATCCCTGAAGACCAACTTGCACACGTGTACAAGTCGCAGAGGTAAACCGCCATGATGCAATCGTCAGACAGATGTTCACGTTGGCATGCAATGAGGATACAACAACACAACAGTCACATTTTGATCATACATGTAACCAGTACACTAGCATTATGGAAAAGCCAAAATATCAATACTGTATGTACTATGCTTATAATCTTGTAAGTATATCAATAATGAGTTTTAACTGAGTGATCTCAATCATAGAGCAGTTTAAGTAGTACATCAGTTGTACATTACGTAGTACAAGAGAAATATTTTATAAAAATTTGTTTTCTGGTGAGTGTCCCTCATCTACATGTCTACAATGTTCTATAATATGGCATTAAAACATATCTATTTTCAGGGAGACAACAAGGGGCTACCACAAAGTCAAGTCACAGGTCAAATCTGTAAAAGAAAAGTTATAGTGCATCTTTAGGTTTTAGTATTATTATTTTGTCCATGTATGATAACATGTAGATTGTCTGTCAGTAAGTTGGTTTTCTGGACTGGGATGTCCTGACTTGACAGTGGCACAAAGGGACACCGGTTTAAACTTTAGTATGTATCCTGTTATTGTGTGTCCATACGTCTCTGATCTATTTCGGTCTGGGGGTTATTTTAGGACACGGCAGTTGCTAAGAGACCAGACTGCAGACCGGGCGTTGAGCAGCAGCAGCAGCAGCCTCCCTGGAGCCGCAGACACCGTGTCCTCTTTATTTGTGCTACATCCTCCCGCTCTGTGCCACCGCTACTACTCCTGTTCGCCCTCTGCTTTGTCTCACCATTACCTGCTCAAACTACAAGCAGAGTTCGTACAAGGAAAATAAATCCTATAACAAGAACATATACTACTTATCCTCTGATTGGTCCAAATGAATTATTTGCCTTTTAGTTTGCAAGAATTTATAATTGCAACTTTTGTCTTTACATACAATTCAAAGCACAAGGTTCTATCTTCTGAATGGTCAAAAGTCCCCAAACTACTAACAGGAAGGTGAAAGCCATGAATATTGAGGTTACGTTTCTAAATAGAAAGTTTTACTCTTGACTAATTTATAAGCTTTGGTCCTGAAAATAAAAGCCTGCAGAATAGATTTAGTAAAATAGAGTGTATGAGGTCAGATGGATCTTGATGACACCTTTTGATAATAAACAGCAGGACTACATTTACTGTACTGTATACCAGTGCACATTAAAGGAGCCCAGTGAAAGTATTGCAGCCAGCTAAAAATGGCTTAGTCCAATTCAGATGATGTACTCGATAAAAACAAAACCAAGGTCAGCTACAGGCAGTAGAGGGACCACAGCAGCTCATGTGAAGGTGATGGGTCCATGCCAAATCAGAAACAAAATGGCCGAACTAAAAGACAAAAAGACGAATGCAAATTCTTTCATAGTGCAGGTATATTACAGGAGCATACAGTAAGTAAGAAGGTTACAGATGTCCTTCCTGGCATAAAACATTATTCGAAGCTTAGAGTTGCCAACCTATTTAGATTGCGATCCCTTGAAGTTAGAAATTTAAGATGTAAAACAAACTCTTGACTTTCAGTATTATAGTAACTCAGTTTTAACCCAAAAAAGTTTACATTGTCTCTGAATTTCCTCTTTGTCCTCCAACCACAACTTTTCTTCCGGCTTATCTCCAGTCTTTGAGCTCCTGTCTGAGGAAGTTTAAAGGGAAAAAAGCCTAGAAGGAAAACTTTGTATGTGTTGGCGCATTGCCAGATTGTGAATGTGGAAGTAGGCGAGTAAGATGTGCCTTTATATAGCAGCAGCCCCATAGAAAAGAACTTCAACCTTCACAGATTTACGAGCCAAACGCCGGGCTCAGATGGGTGCCAATGAAAGGAACTGTTTTTTGGCATATGTATGTCGGGCAGGTTTTATATCGGAAGAAAAAAGGAACTTCCTAAACTCACCTGGGTTGGCAGCTTGGGGGAATTCAGTGAGTCTCTGCGTCAATGTATATTAATAACTATGACGGTATAATATTAACACTCGTAGATCATTCTGTGTCTTAAAGTGGAGTTTTCATGCAAAATCTACTTTTTACAGCTTTTAGTCATATAATAGTTGCTTCCCCTTCTCATTTACCCAGTCAGAGTAGTATTTATAGTGATTCATGCTGGTTTGAATAATCTTTATTCTCCTGCATTCAAGACAACATTACTCTGATCAACCCCTGTTGATCAGAACGTTGAACCCCCAATCCTATGTGTATCAGTGATACACATAGGATTCAGCTACTCACTAGCACGATCTGCAGCTATCCATCAGAGCTGTTGACAAGTCTGCGGTTTGTGATGACGTTTACAGCAACGTTAGCTCCCACTGGGCATGGCATTTTTGTAACGCAGACTTGTTTCTATGATTAAGTACAGCTCAGCTGAATATGCAATGATTTTAAAGTAAATTCATTGAAAACTCAAGGACCCGTTCATATTCACACCTCATTTTAAGTTGTACTTTCCTATCAGATCAATCAGGAGAAATATCTGACACCTTGGTTTGTCACTAAAATATTATTGTCTCTCTGTGTTCTGCTGTTACTAGAAGTTGTGGGTGATCTGAATAGATTTTTCATAGTAATCAAGGACAAATTATAGAACTCATTTTCATAATATGTCTTTGGCAGAGAAAAACACAGTGCACAAACATTTCAGTATATTTCAGCCCTTTAGTGAATACTTTGTCTTACCGCTTGATTGGAGGTGTCATTCTCTGGCGTTTGGGGCGAGTCGGTGGCAGTGGGGCTATTGGACGGCATGGCAAAAAGCAGGTCCCCAAAAACAGTTTAGAAAGAATAAATAATTAAAAAATCAAAACATGGGAAAAGCCCCCGGAGACAACAGGTGCAGCCTCATTCAGCGGTCAGTCACTCAGTCCTCCCCCTCTCTCCTGGAAACACAGATGTAAAGCTTGTCATTCTCTCTTTAGATTAAAGGGTAAACATTTCAAAGTCAGCATCAACACACCAACTATTGTAAAAGACTGAATTCACGTTAATGTCATTTGTTTTAATTGTGAAATCTTCCGGGATCAAGGTAATCACTTGATGCATGTAATTGAATTTCTTTATTTAATTGGAATCATTAAGCCGATTTGTTAAGTTTGAATGAGAACAACACTAATGAAGTAATCAAGACAGACAAGCAAAACAGGATAGTCACATTAAAAAGCTAATTCAATGAAATCAAATTCAATTAATTCAAAAGGTGAGAAATCTTATAACTCTTATAACCCAAAGCTGGACAATATGATAAATCATCAATAATGACTTTCTATTCAGTTTTATTTAGTCAATCAAATATTCATGAACATAAGCAAGACTGTGCTGTGCCAGCCCCACACTGCCAGATCAGTCGTTTTCACCTTGGCTTAGGTCATCAGAGGCATAATACTCCCTACAATGCACAATGTCTTGAGGGTTCATTGTCTCCAGGTCCTGTACTGATGGTAAATAAACTTCTCCAGCCTCATGTCTCTTCTTCCAACTCTCCGGCTAATTCAATTTATTCCACAACAGAGAGAGTTCTAATTATAGATATAACAAAAAATGAAAAAATAGTCAAATTTCATCCTCCAAATTTGAACTTGGCTCCAATCTTTAAGCTTTTTTGGCTGTAAACCTCTGTATTAAAAAGACCCAAGCATATCATAGCATGTCAACTCCCAGTCTCCAGGTCCTTTTTCCTCTCCCTGGTGAAAAGTCAGTGTCTGGCTGACATTTTCTACATGCTCTGCTTTCATTTCTCCTCTCACTGAAACCCACCTCCTGCCCCTGGGGTCGACCGCTACGACAGGTGCGTGACTTCAACTGACTGTACAGGTGATTGATGGGACAGGAGCAGACCAAAAAGTAAGAACATATACACATACACACACAGATAGACTTGCAGGTGTTGGATTCAGGTACAGGGCAGGTAGAACAGTTGTAAGTGATTGATGTGTCCAGATTAAATCATCCTGTTTGATTAGACAAAAGGCGCATGCTCACTTTGCAGGTGGCTAGTAGCTCAATGACCTAGATGTGTCAAAAACATCAAGTTGTGTGGAAACCATAAACTGTCAAAAAAGTGTGAAAAAGGTGAAATGTATCAGAAAACTTTGTATACTTTGGAATATTGGTAGGGTAGGGCAGTGCAATCAATCAAATTTTAATAAAGATCTAGATGACTGTTGTTGTCAGTGGAGCGCTTGTGTCTTTTTAATTGAGAGAGCTACAGGCAATCCTCTGTGGTTTGGAGCAGCAAGTTGTGAAGGAAATCTGTATTGTTTATGTTCAGAAAAAAAAATTTTGAAAGCCATAATTAAATGAGAAAATAAAAATGAATGGAAACATATAGTATGTTTGATCAATATGAGGAAAAAATCATGGTAAATTTCCCCTTATTGCATCTGGTAAAAATTATACCATTCATGCTCTATACAGTGTTCAGTCCTAGTTCAAGGGTAAATGTTTTATCCACTGTATTGACAATGGTAAATTATTGTTAAAACTTAATTTACACACCCCATGAAGCTAAAATTAGTATCCTAGACCATTTATACTTTCATAGTCTCAATCCAGATCACATTGTAAAATACTAGACAGGCATAATGGGCGTTTAAAAACTGTCTCTGGACTCTCAAGCTCTTGGTTAAAAGTTGTAATATTTTCCCATAGCATAAGTCTGCGGTGAGGTATTGTTTCCATATGGTCATATCTATGGTTTTCAGACGCTCAGAAACAGGAAAACCAGCAGGTAACCAAAATAACATGGGAATTCAGAATAATGGAAGATCCAAATCTGGTCCATTATTACTACAAACTCTGATACTTTAGCAGAAAGATCATATAGATTTTAACTGCCATTTAAATGTAACTCACTAAAAGAACAATGTGGTAGTAATTACATATAAGACTATACCTAAACTAGCCTATTTTATTGTTTGTTAATATGTGCATTATGTGTTTATTATTAAGTAGGGCTGGGGTATATCGAGATACAAAAATCCAATCCTTAGGGGTGTGAAAAAATATTAAAATACCGATATATTGTATGATTTAATTTGATGATACAGAATCAGTATTGTGGGCTGTATATTGACATGTCACCGTTATTACCCAATTTTTTGTGACAGCGCATTTTGTTGCTTATTTAGAGGACAGAAACTGCAATACATTCAACATATCCACTGTTTTCATGACTAGGTGTACTGTATTTCATATTACTATTATTATTATTTTTATCTGATGTGATCTGGTCCTGTGGATAATACACATTTTTGACCACCCACCCCTCCTACTGCTCAGCCTCCTTCATGATTGAAAGGAAGATTTAACCAATGACAGTGAAGTGTCAACTCTCAGAAGCAGCAGATGCCTATTAATAATAAATATAAAAATACTAACTGCATGAATCACGATAAAATTTGAATTGCGACCTCGGTTTTAACAAGTCGTGACAAGATTTTTGGCACGTCACCCACCACTAATTGCAAGTTGGGAACAGTGCCTTGGAAGAGGTCTACGGTAGATATATGCACTTTCTTTCTTCTTATCTCTTTTTCTTTGCCTTGTATTGTAACTTGCCGTTTTCTGGTCTGAAAGCACAACATGTCCCCACTCCCCTAATAGCCGGAGCATGTGGTTTCTCTTGAATCTCTCTGTACAGTTCTATGTCATTCTTCGAAGCTGTGGCCTTACCTCACCTACTGTAACAGGCAGCTGGCCAAGGTTAGCAGCAAGAGAGGAAATTCAGCCCAAAATCCCTGCACACTCTTCCTCCACAACACAAGCTCTTTTCGCCTCCCCAAAATGTGTAACGTAGTGGGATCAATCTGGCCCCTCCCATCCCTATAGTGGATCTACTACTAGTCTTGGCATATACTTCTCACGTCCTGGAGTAGTTTAAATTAGAGCAGGATCCAGGCCTGAGGACAGGAGCTTGTTGTTGGTGGGAGGGACAAGGCAGATCACCCTCAGAGCAGAACCCTCCAGAGGTGCGTCTAAGTGCAGTGAGTTAAAGACAGGCACAGGAAGTGGGTGAGAGAATTTCAGAATAAAAGCATAGCCCAAAATATGTAAATTGAATTCATTATGCAAGAATAAGTGATGTGGTCAAATCTGATGTAGTTAAAACACTAGGAAAAGGCATAACTACTGGTAATTATAAAGATTTTACATCAGATGCTCTTCCTGGACTCTTCATTTATCCAGGCTTGGAATCGACACAAACAATGTACTGGATATACAGGCCTATTCAGTATATTTCATGAGATCATCCACCTGAAAGGTTATGAGAATCTGCACATAAGAAGCTAATAAACTATGCAAACAATAATAAATAATAGTATTATAAAAATAGGCTAATTAGTAGGAAATGGAATGTTAAGATTTTTATTGATCATTTCATTTCCCACATGACAGGTTACTCAGTAGTCTACCAGTTCAAACAGATTAATTACAACTTTCACCATAATGAAAACAACCTGGACCACTGACCGCCAGAGAGAATAATGCAGAGAGCTCCTGCTCTCCTTCAACAGCTCTGTTCATAACATTGAGGAGTCCTGAGGTGACTCCTGCCTGGCTCTAGTAGATGCTGAGTGTAGGAATCATTACAGCAATCTAGTCCTTTTAACATCCAATGACAAATCCATAGACTGAAAGGCAGCAGGCTATAGTTAAGTGTCTGTATAAAAGTTCCCAAAGGAAATAATTGAGTTTTGGTCTAATTTGGAATCAAAGTTTTATTGTGTAGCCCTCCCGGTACCGTGGAGGTGGTGGTGCTGCCTTCACGGACAGTTCTGTGACAGTTACTATCGGAGCGACCTGACGCGGCCTTTACTGGACACACTGTAAACGGGCTATAATCTCCCCGAGGCTCAGGCCGCCGCTGTGAGACACGTGTGTGGGCATGTATCCGCCATAAGCCCCACGGACTCCGGTAAAAACAGTGTCTGTGGCGCGCTTCACACCAAGTGCACCCGTTAACCCCGGGAGGCGCGCTCCCGCCCCTCGCGCTCGCTGATGTCTGTCTGCAGCTGGAGCGCAGCGGGGATCGCGGTAACGACACCGGAGGACGTGAGTCCAAAGCGATGAATAGTGGCAGTGGTCTTACCGTGTGTCCGTCCCTCGTGCTCGCTCTCCTCCACCTCCTCGCGCTCCTCCGGGCAGCTCCGTGCGTCCTCCGCTGCTCGCGCGCTCTCTCTCTCTCCGAGCGGCCTGTGCTGCTTCACGAGCCGCAGAGGCAGCAGCGCCAACGCAGCTCCGCAGGGTCCTAAAGGCGCCAGGCAGGCTGTCTGTGCACAATGTCAAGTTCCTCTGCAACTTTTACTTCGTTCTTTGCACTCTTGTCATTTTAAAGGATGTGGCGTAGCCTATAGGCTAGTTATGGCCGACTACTTCTACTGTCAGACCTTGGTGAGGAAGACATTGTAGGAAAACTGGGTCACTGCCTTGTTACACACAAGACAAGCCAAACGTGACATTCACTAACCAGATTTGGTTAATTTGCGCCTATTTCTTTTTCACATTGCCTATTCATCAGATAGCCTAATGATTCTGTAGGCTCGATCATTTAGATCGGGACAGGCCTAGGCTCTTAAAATGTGCACTTCCCAAAGTCCGTCAAGCCACATTCATTATTAGGCTATTCCAAGTACTTTTCAAGGTTAATCCCGTCTTTGCCCTCAGACAGTTAAGGGAGTTCTCAGCTTCTGTCTTTCGATGCTATGTCAATATCTTACACGTGGACCTACTCCAGGTTCTGTTTGATTATTTTTTAAATAAGAGTAAATGGTCACATTTACCAAAAATAGGCCTCTTTGGTACCCCATACTAGGCCTCGTATTACTATGTAACAGTAAACTATAGTGTTAGCCTGTTAGTAGAAGTGTTAACCTATAGATTATTAGTAAGCACTGGGTCTATAGTAGGAGAGTTCAATGAGTTCTTCACTTATGAAACTCATATTTCAGCAGTCCTGTATGCAATACTTAAATACATAAGTTGTTTAACCTCCTGTCACTCCTGTCAATAAAATATTAAATTGAACAATTGCTGCAGCATACCTTAATTCATGGACATAATAACATAGTCCTTTAAATAAAGTAAACTGTCCACAAATCACCAACAGATTTAACGCACGAATGGGAGAAGTGTTGACGCTGGATTAGTTCAGAGCAGGTCTGGGCACGTTTTAACCGCTGCAGCCATCTTTGCATGTTGGAGTGAAAACCTCCACTGTCTCTGTGTATTTGAACATGAATGTATATGATGCAATATGCAAGATTATGTCATGTCCAAAGTCCAGTGGGGGCCAGTCTATTGTATGTTTGTCTCATGAATTCTCACAATAAAGCTTTATGAAAATGGAGTATTGTCTTTATGCATTACAGTCTTTCCATACCTGTAACAATTATGAATTAAACAGGTATACTATAGGTGTAACATTGTTTTATGTATAGCAAAAATGTGTGTCTACCTGGACGACTGAGGGATTTTAAACATTGTTTTATGTGTGTGTTTGTGTGTGTTGAAATTTAGTTAAATAATAATAAGAAAAATAAATAAAAATGAAATAAAATGCATACAAATATTAGCTCACACAAAAATATTAGTATATAAGTAGTCGTTTTATGCAGTCGTTTCACATGGTTAAACTGCATTTGACCCAATGGAGGAGAAAGTGAACCAGGGTCATCTCTGTTTGAGTATGAGGGTGGGTTATTTATAGCAGTCATTAAGGCCACCGACATCATCAATGGCTTTCATTCAGTCAACCAGGTCTAAATCCCCTCAATGCTCCCCTCCCCACAGTATCAGAGCTGGGTCTATCGCAGTCACACACCCATCTCACAAGGTCATGACCTCCTCTCAGCCTCATGGGAACAGAGGAAACTGCTCATCCATACTAATTAGGACACTAAATCAGGAGCAGCTTCAAAGGTGGTAGACTATGGAGGCTCTTCAAATCCATTGGTGGTATTGATCGCAGAAAATAGGTTGTTCTCATGATAAAAGGAAGACTATTGAACAATTGTTGTGCTATATTTTCTATAGATTCTCAACAATGCCATGTCTGCAGTTGGTAACCAAGGAAAATGTATAGCCTACCACTTTTGTTGAATTGTAAGTTGATTGAGGCACTATAGATGAGATTTGGGATTTTTGGATACAGTCAGCAGGGGCAACACTCGGTCTTGTCTGTGTGAACGTGCTGACAGTGAGTGTGCACAAAATGGAAGCCATGTCTCTGTCAATCCGTTCCAGGGTAGAAGCAGCTTATAACCACCAGTGACCAACTACCACATATTCATGTATTTGTAATCATCTCAAACTTTACTGCTGTTATATCATCATGAAAAACATGTTGTGTTTTGTTTCCTTCACACATGTTTAAGTAATCCTATATCTCGAAAGCTTAAAATCTCTTCATGGTCAAGCACAAAAGTACATCTGTGACATGTTAGTGCCATATGAACCATCTCGCACTCTGAAGAGCTCAGGGACCGACCTCCTGCTGGTGCCCAGAGTCAGGACTAAACACAGGGAGTTATCGTTTCAGGTTCATGCAGCTAAAATCTGGAACAGTCTCCCTGAAGATGTGAGACAGGCCTCTTGTTTGACTCTGTTTAAATCTTTTCATTTTTCATTCTGTTTCATTCTCTGTAATTTAATGTCTGTCCCGTTTTATGATGATTATTTGTGTTTTTATTAGTTTTTATTGTGATTTTAACATATTTCTTATTCTGTAAAGCACTTTGAATTACTTTGTGTACCAATTGTGCTATACAAATAAACTTACCATGCCTTGCCTTGCCTTAAAATCCTCTGCTCCACCTTGTAATCTAATGAACAGGTATTTTTCACATTAACAGCTATCTTTGACCTTTTGTTTAGTAGAGATTAGCAGTTCCAGGGCTGAAATGATTTAAATGATTAGTGAAGGTGTATGGAGTTTAAAAACACATTACCACATGACATCACAAGGTGGCAACAGCCTTAATATGCAGGATTTGTGTGTTAAACATGAGTGAATGAAAGAAAAAAACAACTTCAGGTCTGTTTTTGATGAGGAAACAATATTCTAACATAGATAAGAAAATAGTATAATATGGACCTTTTAATGCACTGTGTGATAATCTACTGTACCTGAAAATAAAAAGTCATAAACCATGTACTTGATATAGTTAAATATTTATTGAAATAACACAGATGCACACTCGTCACACTTAGTCTCTTAGGCAAAGTTCTGAGCTCATCTTGTTTACAATTTGTCATTTGTCTCACTCACCAGTCACACATATACCACACAAACATGTACACATTCACTTAATCAGACGCACCCAATAATAAAGAGAAAACTTCAGTCAAACTTAAAAGCTTATTCCAAAATGTACAAGCCAAGCATAAGGCAAAAAAAACTGAAACATGCTATTGTACAAACTATAGCCATGTCATGCAGTTGGCAGTTTGATCATGTTAAAGAAAATAAAATTCAGTCATAGCTTCATCAACAGCAAATTAGTTCTTACAGGCTTTTATTTTTCAGTCATGCAGCAAACCTATAAAATTAAAGTCTATATTGAAATCGGTTGAACATGTTAAAAAGTTCCTGACATAAAAAAAAAAAAGAGATGCTCCAGGGGTGGATTTCAATTTTGAATTCAATTTTGGTAGGCTTATGAATCAGTTGCACAGATTCTAAATACAGTACATGTGCCACTCTGGTAAGTAATAAATAACATGACTTTGAAACAGTCATGTAATTCTCAAATAAAACCAGCTGAGATCTCTTAATGTGCATCCCTTTACAAAGTTGCAATGTAGAAAAACATTTCTTTCTAAACCTTCCCTTGACCTTTTGAAAAGTATCTACTGTATATTTTTTTGGATAGTTTCTAGCACACACACAACCACACAAAAGAAAGTTACAATTCTTGTTCTACCACTGCAGTACCACAACACACAGAGGCCTGGACAAACCTGAGCTACTTCACACTATAGCACCTATAGCTCTACTCCAGGCCTTAGACCCACAATGGGACTACTGCGTCTCCCTTTACACCTCAGCCACTAAGGCATGACTTAAAGTGGTGACTCAACATTTTTATCATTGTTCTGAGAGCTAACCCATGTCAGTCATTTTTTTAAAGGTCCAATGTCTGAAAAATGTGAATTAACTTTTAATTTAGAAGATCATTCAAAAGTAGTATTTATTAAATATAAACCATTCCAAATGTGGTTTATATTTAAAAATCCTAGAAAAATCTGTTGCAATGTATTATTAATAATACTATTATATACTAACTTCATCTTCCACTGATAACTACTGACAACTAAAACTTTGCTAGAGTGTCTCATTGAACAAAGTTAAAAAGCCAAACCACCCCTTTAATAAAATGGGATTAGTCCCTTAAAAGCTTATAGTCTCAGCAGGGCCAGACCACATGCAAAAACACACTCAAATCAAGGAAAAATCAAACACCAATAAATACTAAGCACACAGTGCCAAAAATGAAAACATTACAACTCATTAAGCTTTCATCCTCTTACTTTTCTCTTTGTTTAAAACATCCTCAAACTTCTTTACAACATGTCCTCAATCCTCTTCATGTCCTCACAGGCCCTCTGACTTACTTGACCCTTTAAACTTTGACCACACTTACAGTAAAAATCAGTAGGCTCTTTATGATTCTTCAAACTAAACAAAAAGACAACCACAGTGACAAGACAAGGACTGAATCACAGCTATACATCAGTAGAGACCCTAGGGTCGTTTGGTGTCCAGCATTGTGATTGGCTGAGAGATTACGCAGCTTGAAATATCCAGCGGATGACACTGGCAAGCTGCACTTCAGGCCCCAGAGGAGAAGTCTTTGGATGATGCATCAACTCTGTCTACAAGAGAAAGAGAAATGATTGACTTAACTTTACTTACAAAGTCACAGTTACATTTTACATGTAATGCTACTACTTACATTTTCTTTGTCCAGGATCCGTTTAACCTGCTGTAAAATGGGAAGATTCTTTGTAAAAACTGCCAAAGCAAATACAGCACTAAAAACTTTTCACTTAAATACCCCCAGATTCATATATTTTATGGCCAAGTACCCCCGACTAGCTTCAGTGCTGTTTCTTTCCAAGAGTCCCTTCTGGTTAAATCCACTTGCCTCATAAAGCAGGGATAATGAGATGGCATTTTAATGAAGCTCACTACAAACAGAGGAGCAGGTACAGGGGCAGGGGGCAAGCACGGAAAGCTACAGGAGTCTAAACAGCAATAATGTTTTCAATATAAATATTTAATGCTAAGAGTTTAAGCATGGAACAATATAAAAAGCATGGAACAACACATGAGAGAGATTTAATAAGGAAGAATAATTGATCCAATGAAGGCTTCAATAGTATTGCCCTGATCACCACAGTAATCATCAATTACATTGTCATAGTCAGGATTTTTAGATTGTGCTATATGTTTGTTGCACAAAAGTAAATAACAAGAGGGAATTTTAAATACCAGGGAACTGAAACTCTTCTGTAACCAGCAATTAAATACAAGAAAAAAAGTTAAAAGAATTAACTAGAATGCAAGCTAAATAAAAAATATTTACCTCTGTCCTTTCCATTAATGAGTCTTTCTTCTTCCTCCCTACCTTCATCTTGGGAGGAAAAATAAACAGTGACGTTATAGTACATTGTTTGGAACATTGAACTATGCTGTCATACTGTATAGAAGTACAATACCAGAGTGCAGCTCTTTGACCAGAGAGGACACAGTGTTGGTGATGGAGTCAGCTGCTACTAAAAGGTCATTCCTCAAGTTCCTTCTTGGGCCTGTGCAGAAGAGATAACAAGAAATGGATGATACTCTAAGGAAATAGTGAGTCTCACAGCAAATTTTGATCACATTTTGGGGTTTTTAGGATTAGTGAATGTGTGAATCATTATAACTACCAGAATGTGAACATAAAGTTTCATGTTTTTGTTTTTTCATACACAAGATGCCAGAGGTGGGAATTTGCAAGTCGTGACTTTGACTCAAGTCAGACTTGAGTCACTATTTTTAGGACTTGAGACTTGACTTGTTAAAATGGACTAAGACTTGGGACTCAACGTGGACTTGAGGCCTGTGACTTGAGAAGATTCGAGAGGCACTTTTAAATCTAAATTCGTTCTATTCTGACTGTAATGATTCACTCTAAGATCTTGTCAAGATATTTAAAAAGGAAAAAATGCATTTCTACAACTCTAATATACTCTACAAATACTCATATATAAATATACTATGACTTCAAAAGTACAAATTATCTTAAAAGTCATAAAAATTGCAAAAATCTAAGCGAGATTTGGTGCTTTGGTTTAAAGACTTGAAATGACTTGAAGCTCAAAGCATACTTGGATTTGACTTGGATTTATAAGCCAGTGACTCACCTATATTTGACTGGGGACTTGACTCGGACTTAAGGTCAAATACTTGAGACTTACTTGAGACTTGCAAAACGATGACTTGGTGCCACCTCTGCAACATGCTATACTTACATAACATACAAGTTCTCCATTCTATTCATTCTCTACACTGGATGCTTGACCAAAGTAATGCAAACGATGCATGCCCCAAATAAACTGATGGAAATTAGTAAATAGTAATAGGGACATTTTAATGGAGCATTTTCATTTTATGGGCAAAAATGACACATCCAAAACCTAGAAGTGTGGTAAGAGCAACACAGTAACAGAATCTGCTGTAGCATGTGTGTACGTGTGTGTGTGGATGAGACTGTGCATGTGGCGATGTGTCATGAGGCGTGGGGGTAGGATGGTTGGACGGAAAAGCGTGAGGCATTGTTTTTTTGCTGTCCCTGCAGTATAATCAGCCAGGTAGGACATATTGTAAATAAAGAACAGAGAACAGTTAGGCGTTGATGTCACTTACCTTGGGCAAAAGCCTCCTGAACGTCTCCCCCGACCCCAGCCAGAGAGTCGTGGTGGTGGTGCATGTGGGTGTGAGGAGAGGCCGATCGGGCAGAGCGCACTCCAGCTACTGGACTGGGGCGGGCTGGGGAGGCATGGGACGAGCCAGCAGCCTGAGCCTAGAAATGTAAAGAAAATAATTCAAAACGACGTCTAGCACAATAGTTTTACTACTGTTCGTACAACACTATTATGGTAAAATAATGAATACTTAGAGTCTGTTTATTGTTTATGTTAGTTTATGTCTAGATTATAAACACTGATAATAAAAAAAAAATTTAATTCCTTATGCTTCATTTGCCAGTTTGTTAAAAGGTACAAATTGAAAATAAAAAATCGACTTTTAAGAGCTATCAACCAAGTTATAAGTGTTTCTCCTTCTCATTTACTTTATTTGAGTTACAGGAGTTGAGCTCTATACTTGCTCTGTTGTCAGGTTTTATTAAAGAATTATACACATAGCCTGTTTGGGTGTTATAGATCATATTTAGCAGACAAAAGCATAATACATCTTCCTTATCTTTTATAGGTAACAAAAAATGTGCATCTAAATATTTTCCACAACCAATAATATCAGCAACACACACTCAAATCATAAAAACTCACTGCTTGTCGTTGTTCCTCATCCTAAACGATCACAAAAGGAGCATTTTGGGGGAAAAGGAGAGAAAAGTGTGGAAAAAAGGGTCAGAGACAGTCGAGGGAAAGTTCAATTCAAAGTTGGAAATGTAGCAACAGCGATCATACTAAATTAACCACTGTGAGGATAGCAGACATAGGGAATACAGAGGAATAGAAAAGTAAAGGGCAAATCTTATATAAAGTTTAGCTCGCATTCACCTTGAGCAATTTCATGAGTCCCTCGAGCTGCACCATGAGCTCCCGGCGGCTCTCCTGCAGCGTCGACATCCTCTGCTCCAGTTCGTCCTTCCTCTGTCTGAAACACAAACATAATATTGCAGTTTAGACACCACACTTAAAGGTTACAAAGAGACAGATGACGATAAGGAAATGTGATCTAATATTATAATCAGACCAAACAAAGACATACACCGACACTTCTCTTTGCCTCTGTGATGTTGTGCCAGGTGGGCTTAACAAATCACATTGATGTTTCAGAAGCACTCATTTATTTGATTCATCTTAAGGCTATTAAAAAAATCTTACTGTACATGAATCCTGATTAAATTAAATTGTGGTCTAGTATTTTAAAAAAGTGCAATAGCTAACATGTGCACTTAGTCATCGAGTTGGTACATTCATGGATTTCAGTCTTCTGCTCAAGGCAACATTTTGAAGATATTTCAACATTCAAAAGGCTGGATATTTTTTGGCAATGGTCCTAATTTTTCATCATCTAAAATCCATGGATTAAAGGCGAGAGCAAATCAGCACCACAAGAGAGTAACTATAACTTTGAGAGTGTGTTGTAATTCAAGATTTGAAAAAAGGTGTGTCAGAAAAAAAATGAGTGTACTGGAAAAACATCTGTTAATTTTCAACTTAGTAGTGGTTAATAAATTAACTCCTACAAAAAGTAACAAAGCAACAAAGAGCAGTTGTTTCAATATAATGCACTCTATTGCACTACAGCTCCATAATGTTTTTATTTTTGCAGAGAAGCATAAACATGTTGGGTGTGATTTTTACATTGGCGCTTCACACAATCTGCCATCTGCTGTGTCCATCTGCTCTCGAGTGCTCTCCTCTGAGCCACCAGTGTTTCCCGCCAAAACTGAAATGTGGCACTGCAGAAAAACACTGTTGCATCGATGGCAAAGAGTGATGACTAAACTCTATATATGAAGTCCCACAGAATATCAAGTTTGTAAAAGGGGAGTACAGTTTACATCCTCAGGGGGGCACTGTTCACCTGAGTTGGCGCAGTTCGGCCAGGAGAGTGGGATTTGTGGTGCCCTTCTCTGGACTGGGATGGCACGCTGCGTCATGCTCTACACGAAGACGCTTGATCTCAGCCAAAATCTCTCTAGGATACAACAAAACAACAACATACCGGAGATACCATTAAAACTGAATTACAGTTAAGAGTTTTATAGAGCCCATCCTTAAATATGAAATAATGTCATAATCAAATTCTCAAATGTGAACACAGCCTATTTTGGAGAGAGTGTTAGTAAGAGAAGATACCAAACAAACCTGTTCTTGTTTTCCAACTGAGCAATCAGCTCCCTCTTCTGCTTATTGGCGTCAAAGTTAATGCTTCGATTTGGTATCATCTAAAAAGGCAGAAAAAAGCTGTTCAAAGTGGAGCCAGAGCGGATTTTGTAAACAGTTGCTCTTAAATTCACTTACGCCTGATCCTTCAGTTTCTGCCAGACGGGATGTGTAGCGGGCGATCAGTTTGTGCTCCTCATCTTGTCGGCTTGGGCTGTCCACACTAAACCAGTAAAAATACTACTAGTTGTTTCTTTCATATTATAATTGACTATCTATGAATCTTTATTCTTCAGTTTTTTATGCTAGGCTACTGTGACCAATTACCCCACTAGATCAATACATATTTTTTCTGTCTTTTTGTAAATAATTTAGCGTTTAAATAAATTATAAATGTTTTAAACTAATTAAAATAAAGGAATCAAGCACATTTCTCTCACCTTGGGCTGCCCTGGAGCCGATTCACATAAGCTGCAATAAGTGCATGCTCCTCATTCATTCTCTGAGCAGCTGACAAACTGAGAGGGACAAAAGCACATTGTACACTGAAGTTTACATATTAATAGGACTGCTGATTAGTTAACTTCTTTTAAAACATATTTTCACTTTGCGGACTACCTCGCAAATACAGTCTATACAGCACTGTTCTAAACAGTAAAAAATGTCAATAATGTAAGCACCACAAGATTTTTAGTGGAATTAATCAATAAAACCATTTTGCAATACACTTAATTTCTCAACACTTTTCTGGTGCTTTACTTTGACTACTGGCATTACTATCACAAATATTGTAAAGCCAGTTATCATTTTTATTGGGTTTTCTTTTTTTACTCTTATACTGTTTTCATTTGTTATTGCATTTAATTTATAATCATTTAATTTTCTTACAGTGCTATTGTATATGTGCAACATCTTTGTAACTGTCTTGTTTATAAAATGTGCTTTACAAATAAAGATGGATTAAACAGGAAATGGTGATGTTGCAATCCAAGGATGATGAAATATGCAAAAATAAAACATTTTCACCATCAATAAAAAGTATTTAAAATCTAAATGAACTTTGAATCTACTTTAATCATCAGTTTCACATTACAACATTACATTTGGTTTAGATTTTATGTAGAAAGATGCTACTCTTTAATTGTATGCTGCTTTAATTATCAATAATGTAAGTATCATGATGTATTATAAATACCTTTTAGATGATTCTGGCACCACAGGGGACAGCATCATATCTTCACCGTCGATAGGTCGAGTAGGTCTAAAGTAACAAATACATTATTAGCCATGTAAACAAATGCATCAACAACATGGATCAAATATGCAATTTAGCAAAACACATTATAAGGTCACATGAGGTAAGAAACAAACTCCTTTCAACGCTGCATATTTCATTTAAAATGTAACCAATTTATCTAATGCTAGCTCTCTCACTCACTTGTGGAAAGTGCAATGTCTGTATTTTGGCCTAATTTAGTTCTGCTGGAGGTCTGCAATGATCTACGCTGAGGTCATTCAGAAAATCAAAGACTAGAGGTGGAGCTACATAAGTGGGTGGCAATGGAAGTAAACACGAGGCTGTTGTGTCACATAAAACAGCTTATCATTTGAGAAGCTGTATAAAACTTGAAGATGAAGTTTACAATTATGTGCGAATAACAGACACTGAACTGCTACTATAACTTACTGGAATACAGAAAGTAATGGCCATTTTAATGCTTTGATTATACAATAAAATTCACACTTGTATACGACTAAATGAAGGACTTCAACCTAGTTCAGCCACAAAATGCACACAATCTAAACTACTGACCAGCAATTTGAGTTGAAAAATGAAATACATGTGCATGATTATAAAGTATATTGTCAGCATAAAATTGTGAATTTAAAAGTAGGTTCCACAACAGACCACCTCAGAACCACAAATACAGCATTATACTTCTAATGTTGCTTATTGTTTACAGTCTGAGTATTGGGCTTACACAATGTTGGAAAGGTTGAGGGTTCTCTCTGGTTCCTCAGGGTACACGGGGTGAGGAGGTTCTCGTGTTGACACGCACCCCAGAGTCTTCCCAAGAGCTCGGCCAAACTTTGAGGCTGAGGATTTCTGCAGTAACAAAGTACAACAGTGTAAACCTCTTAGATGTACTGAAAAGGTCCTACTATGTTGTTAGAAAATAAGACAGCGTAATGTCCTACTATGTTATGCATTATTTAGACATTTCACTCCTTAGCTTTAGTATTGTATGTAAATAAACACTCAACTAAAATAAAAAAATTAAAAATCATGACAGTTTCAATATGATGTTTTTATGTTGGCTATGAGGTTTCAACTCATCACCTATATGCATAGACTAACTAACTAACAAGCTAACAAACACAATAATAATGTAGAAAAGGTACATTTGTACATCTTCCTTAATGCCCTGAACGCCCCCTGCTGGTTTGTTCCAGGCACCACATTCTGGCAACACTCACCCAGGACGAGTGCTCCTTCATCTGGTGTTGTCTGCTGTGAGAGCCGCTGGTGTTTCCTCTCCAGAAACAGTTCTGACACAGCTGGTAACCGCGACAACGGAGGCAGCGGTATCGAAACCCCGTCATCCCATTACTACGACAATAGGAGCAAGACACCGGGTGGTACACTGAGGAGGGGAAAGAGATGTCAATCAAAGTACACATCGCAGAGTGAGCTGTCAGTCACACTACATAAACTACATGAGTAATTTGAGTAATCACACTAATACAAAAGTATTCACTGTACCATGCTCCACGTTGGCCATGCGGTGCATCAGTGGGAGCCACACCAGACACTGGGGAGGGTCTGACACAATGTCCAGAAACATGTTCAGCATAACTCTCTTCTGCAAAAGACAGTGGAATACCACATTAAAACAGCTGAATTATTTTTTAAAAAGCATTGATGAGCCTGACAATGTACCTGTTGTGGGAAGCATGAGCGGGCTAAACTGTGGTTGTATCCAAAGGACGGCCCCTCGTGGACAGCAGTGGGCAACTTCAGAACCTCTCTCAGAAAAACATCAAACTTTGGCAGCACCAGAACTCCATGGGAGTCAGAGACCTGAGAAAATACATCTGACAGACAGAAAAAGTGATTATTGATAATGGTAGAGAGCAATTAGTACATACTATAGTTTTTGTTTTTCTCCAACATTATTAGTTCCACAAACAAGGCTGCAATTTATAAAAGTATCCACTAGATGGCACTTTAGTAACATAAGTGAGTAATAACTGCTGACCATGATGACAGCGACATCTGTCATCTGTAAAAAGGCAATAAAACTTTTATTTTCATTGTGGAAGTAAATACTCACAACGGAGTTTATCGACCAGTTTCCCTCCACAGAGCACAGACAGCAGAGCCTTCACAGAGAGCACAGTGAGCCGACCTTCAGGATCACTGCAAACACATAAACAAAGTTATAAAATACTCAACTATAAATATTCATATTCAACTTCTAACAGTAGTAAATAATACAGCTTTAATCCAAGAGCTAATTGGATTTTAAAATGCACTTCTCTGCCCTTGTGACTAAGCTAAGCAACATTGCAAAGCGATGACAACTGTCCCTGTCATTCGCACCTGTCAACAGTGGCCAATATGAGCTGGACCAGCAGCACGGTGCTCTCTCTGGGGTTGATGGTGTAAGTGGTGGGCAATCTTTTACTGAGCTGATTAAACAGAGAAGAGACCAGGTTCTCCAGGCGAGTGACTGAGATACCAGCGTGCAGCTCCACAGTATTCAAGCCAGCGTCTCGTACAGCCTCAATCACATGGTATATGTCGATCAGGTGCACTGGGGATGAAAAGAATCAGAGTGAAAATGACAGTATGGACTTGTGGACAGCAGAGGTGGATAAAACACTTAAAAGTAAACTCAAGCTACACAGATTTTTAGTCGAATTAATCAATGAAACCCTTTTGCAATACACTTAATTTCTCAACACTTTTCTGGTGCTTTACTTCAACTACAGGTATTACTATCACAAATATTGTAATGCTGGTTACCATTTTTATTGGGTTTTCCTTTTTACTCTAATACTGTTTTTGTTAGTTATTGTATTTAATTTTGTAATCATTAAATTTTCTTACAGTACTATTGTATATGTGCAACAGCTTTGAAACTGTCTTGTTTATAAAATGTGCTTTACAAAGTTTATAAAGTTGGATTGAACAAGAAACAGTCATGCTGCAAGGACAATGAAATATCATACAAAAATAAAACATCTTCACCATCAATAATACGTTTCAAAATCTTCTAAATGAGCTTTCAATCTACTTTAATCATCAGTTTCACATTACAACATTACATTTGGTTTAGATTTTATGTAGAATGATGCTACTTTTTAATTGTAGGATTTGTCTTATAGTTACAGTGATGACAGTGTTGTTTCTGACTCACAGTTGCATCTCTTCTGCAGAAACCTCAGTTTGCATGCTGTTCGATATGTAGACAGCACAATGGCATCAAAGTTCTGCTCCCCTGGGACAAGATAAAACAAAAAGACTTACATCAGTAAATGAGTCATGGACTCTTAAACTAATCACTTTGCACTTGACGCCTGAACACCACAGCACACATTTCCTCACGTGCCATTCAAATACAGTGTAATTTATCTCTTCGGTTCATTCCTGTGACTCACCAAGCTCCACCAGGATCTGCCGGCTCTCGACTCCGGGACCTCGCCCCCGGTCTCTCAGCCCCCCCTCCTCCATCCTCACCATCCTGAACACAGACAAAACACAAACTACTATTTAACAAAGCAGTCAAAGTACTATTATTATTATCATCAGTGTTGAGAAGTAACTGAGTACATGTACCAGGAATATGCATTCTGAATACAGATTTTTAGTAACTGTATTCAGGTGGTATTCAGAATACAATCACTTTCCTTAAATCTAAGGAATATATGGTGGTACTGGTCACAAAAATTTAGGCTTCAAAAAGCACAGAATCAGTGAAAAAAAACCAGAAATTTTGGTTTGTGCTTATGTAATTCTTCCATCTCCACTGCTGTATTCAGTATTCTGTAACTAAATACATTCAAAGTATTCTTCCAACCACTAATTATTATTGTCTTTTTTTTTTTTTTTGGTTGGTTAAGAAAATGTGTCCTATAAGATGAAAAAGAAACAATGTGTCCTCTATGTTATCCACAAAGAACAAATAACATTTGTTTCAAATGGTAATATGTTGAAATGAATCTGAATTTAAAATATACTCTTAAATATATAAAAATATATATTTTTTATTATGCAGTTACAAAATAATAGGTTGTGGTGGCCAAATATTATTTAAATAAGTTTTGTTTTACCACAAGAAGCCATTACATGACTAATGCTGTCACTGCTGACAAACTCTATTGTTCTACAAGGGAAATGACTTGGACACAGTAACGCTCAGATTATAAAAAATATGATAATATAATAACAAAAATGTAAATGGTAAATTCAAAATACGTAGCATTTCTTGACCCTTATTTCAAAGTCACATAGTACTTACTCAAATAATAAGATAATTTGGGTCTATTAAGATTTCCCAGCAACAGTAGCCAAAATCCTCCTTGGAGAGTCAGATTCCATGTGGTTGAACAATTGTGGCCAGTAAAAAGAAAAATTAAGATTCATGTTTGGAATTTGTAATGAAAAATACAATCCACTTTCATAGTTATGCATGAGCTGAAACCATAATGTCTTTTTCTCTTAGCTTCTCCCATATCTAAGACTAACACGGCCTTTATTCATGTTACTAATATTCTTATCCTTAGATCTCGACTGAGAGTGTCTAAGAGAGGGGTAGTATCACTCTATTGACTCAACACAAAAGCTATGGGTGAATTCTGCACCTCGTAACTCTAGCTTCAAATGAAGACACACCCTTTTGGACACATAAGACTATACTGAGTTCAAGGCCATTCAAGGATGGGCTTGTAAATAAACAGCTGAAGTCATCTGAGCTCAAGGCAGGCGTCGGTGTGGAGCTCTGGTTCAGATTTTGTTTGTTATATAACAGAATTGCATTTTATGTTTAAAAAAAAAAAAAAAAAACGATTCACAAATAATAATGCTGTATTTTACATAGATAATTAATTTCAGCTTCCAGGTTTCAGTGTCTTAATTGTCTTGAGGTCTCTTTCCATTCAACAGATTTTTTTTTATAGGCTAGTGTTTTTATGTAGTTAATCACTATGGCAACAGTCTAATTTTGTGTTATTCTGAAACCCATATATAGTGGCTTATTGCATTTAGGGCTGAAAGATACGAAAATATATAATGTGATTTTTGATAAGCAGTTATTAAAATCAGCTCAGAGAGACCTCATGCAAATTTTGTTGTTTGCCAAATATTTTACAAAGCCTACAAAACTGCAAACTTTGTTAACTGCATCATGTCAACTAACAGAACTAGGAAATCAAAAATGTCATGTCAATGTTAATTTGCATCTCCATGGCAACAGTCAGAGTGGCCTAAGTGACTCTCAAATATTTGCGTTCCTCATCTAAATGTGGTGACAGGCCAACCCCCAACACACACTTTACACTACGACATGGTTTGTGCACATTCCTGAGCGGATTTCAAAACCTTCCCAGGAGACTTGGGCTTCATTCAGACAAAAGACCTCAAGAGTCCTCCCCGCTCTCCCCTTCTCTCTTCCTCCCTCTCTCTCTTCCTCTCTCTCGCTTGTCTCACTACTCTCTTGCTCCCTCGCTCGCTCACACTGTTGGCTGGTTGCACTGTTGCTCCTTCTTGTCTTGTTGCAGCTGTTTCACTCCCTAACTCTCAAATTCAAGTGTATTGAATCAAAAGATGCTGACAGCTGTATTACACAACATCACAGTTTTCCACTATTGTAGGCATATTTCTCATTCAGTAAGTCCAGGTGTATTGTGTAACTTTCCCGGTGGAAGGTCAGTCAAATGCTTTTCTCCATGGAAATGTTATTGCTTTGTCTGGAATGTTTCACAGTATGGTATTAAACCTTTCTATCTTCATGAGACCAAGTCAGACCAAGCTACAGGTCAGATCTGTGAAGAGTAGGGGTGTAACGATATCCAAGCCTCACGATACGATATTGTCACGGTATGAACCTCATGGTACAATACTTATTTCAATATCGTGGGAAAGCTCACAATTAGGAATGTAACAATATCCAAATCTCTCAGTATGATGTTTTCACAATATACATCTCACGGTACGATATTTATTGCGATATTTTGTGGAGGCTAACAGAACTGTTAATATGCTATTTTTTCCTCTTAAAATGCCCTTGACAAGACTTAATCCAAAGAATTAAGACTTAAAAGTGCTTAGAACTGTTATTTCTTCTTGTAGTCTACACTAAAATGGAGCAAAGGATCATCATCTATGTACAGTAGTTCTCTGTTTTTTTTAGCTACTGCTGCACCATAACTCTTAAATTAAGCAAAGAGACTTGTAATTCGATATATTGTGATGGTCCATGATATTATTGTGAGAACTTTGACGATACGATATCACATTGTTTGTTACATCCCTAGTGAAGAGGCAACCCCGCTCAGTCAGAGTTCACTTTTTTTTAGGTATTTAGGTATTTTTGAGCTGTAAAATCACCTGCATGATGATGATGATGATGATGATGTGAAAGTGGAAGCATAGACTCTTTTATTTATTTTATTTATTTATTTATTTTTATGAGGTTTAGAAACCGCAGCCTCATGAGTTACTAGTACGGTATCTAAGCCTGCTGTCATGTTAAAGCATGAGCCCACTTTTCTGCTGTGTGACTTTGAATGGAAGGGTTTAATTCCATTATGTTGCCTGAACTTCAGTTATGAAAATACACTTGCTATTTCTCACCCTTA
>NW_026571036.1:14957394-15047953 GCF_026225935.1 Boleophthalmus pectinirostris | reverse complement strand
AAGTTGCTCCAAATTGTTCTATATTGAAATAAACAATGAAAACCTTGCATATTCAAGGTTTAAAACAACAACAGTGCACACACACACACACATTGCTAAGTGTCTATTAAATATACACTTGTCTCCATGAAGATGTTATTACTTTGCCTGGAATGTTCCATGGTATGACATTAAACATATCCATCTAGCATTTCTTCATTACATGTGTTTCTGCTCAGAAAAACAATGATGGTGTATAAGGGTGACTCTCCACAGATCTGATCTGTAATATAGCCTATGATTGTCTCCCTAAAAATAGATTGGTTTAATCTTTGCAGTAGAACATTCAAGACAAGTGTGTGAGTCTACACTTTTTGGGGTATCAGTGGCTCTGTCCTCAGCCAGTCAGAAGGAATTATCATAGAATTATCAGTGACCATGGTCAGTAAAGCCCTCATGAAACATGTCTCTGCTACCTTAACGTTAACCAACATCCAATTCCAAGTTTCAAAATGTGTATATAATAAAAAGCAAGAATAACACATAGGGGGTCTTTAAATAAACTGTACGGGCTATAGAATATTGTGATGTCATCTGAAACCCTGCATTAGCACTCAATGTTTCCAGGCAGATCTGAGACTATTCTAAGCACATATTTGAAGCTTGTGTCATCATCTTTCCTATGACTGTGGGGAGGCTCTGACAAGCCCTGGCTCTGGGTCGTCTGCCTGTCAGCCACAGCAGTGATGGAGAGGTGTAGTTGCCCCACCGTCCTTCTCGGCTTTCTGTCTCCAGCCCCAAAATACACCATCCGCCACATGCAGGAAGTGAGACTTAGAAAAGACCCTTGTGACTCAGTATGTACCTGAATGAAAATTGATTTGGCATCACAGTTTAGAGTTCTTTGTTAATAATTTTGGCATTTACATATTGTGCTATAATTAGCGAGATCCAATAAATACCAAAACTAAAAACAGAATAAAAACTAAGAATAATGTAAGTAGGTGCACTTAAGCAATGTTTCCTGTGTGTTTATAATGAGACAAATCTAGCACAGCTGTTAGACCCTCCCTAGTGCAGCAGCTGTGCCAGGTCACTGAGCACAAACGATCACTTTACTCCAAATGCATTGTACTGTGCATTGTAGTTGTGACCTGTTAGTGAGCAGTGCTCACGCTAGATCCACCAGTGAAAAATGCGTGGAAAAGGTAGACCTGTTTTATTATATATGATTATAGATTAAAAAACCTCAAAGCCCTATGTTTACCAATTATAAAAATAGTAATGCATTAAATTTATAGAGCATTTTTAGACACTTTACAGTGCATTATTTATTCACACTCAGTCATGGTAAGCTACTACTGTAGCATGTTTTAGTTTAATATGCCAAGTAATGTAGTACTTGGTTACAGTTATAGTGAGATGTTAGAATAGGCAACTTCTAACACATTTTGGTGAGGCATTATTGCATTCTGTAAAATGGACATTTTATATGTACAAACCTTTACTCATGGCAAATTTGTGATAAAAACACAACTAAAGCTTCCATAGGCTCCATTGTCATCAGAAAAATATAATGGCACAGGAGGTTTTGAGAATAAAAAGAAAGTAAAAACAACAAATCCAATTATTATAAAAATATATCCAAAGAACGTCTTCTGCATTTTCAGCACTAATCTGCTGGCTCATCTCAGTTAAAAGGGTCAGGCTAGGACACCCACTCATTCTTTGAGAAAACTTGTATTGTTGGGAGAAAAAAAAAAAAAAAAAAAGAGTGGAGCAACGAGAATCCAAAATGCAGCAACTACACCACTTTTTAAAACTAAGTCCCTGTGGGAGGTTAGACTATACATTTCACTAAAAAATAGTTAGCATGATTGACAGATGAATGTCTACTGATGCGACTTCACATTTTCAGTTCAGCTACAGTTAAATCAATTGAGATTATGATGCAAAATACAAATAGCCAGGGTTCTCCAACTAAATTTGCTCAAGGGCCACAAACTTAATGGCCCACCCCACTCGGGGTCCGGACACATTTCATCTCTATTTTAACTGTTAGTGGTAACCATAGACTGCATATAAATGAACAGAGCTGACATGCTGGCTACTATGTTCCTAGTAGGAAATTTGGAGGCACACACTTCCGGCTCCTTCTGACCCTGGAGCCTATTGATTTACATTGGAATATTCTTGCCTTTCTCTGTAACTGCTGCTGTGAGCCTTGTCATTTTGGTCTTAAAATGTTCGTATTGACCCACAGAGTACATGATCCAGGTGTTTTTTTGGGTGTTTTTTTGTTTTGTTTTTTTGCAATTTGTCCATTCAAAAAATCCTATTCATAATATAAAGCCTGGCTCCAAGTTCACACCTGTAACAGTTCACAAGCATCACAAGTTTCATTTGAGTGGAGCTGAACACTATGGGTGACGACACACTCACTTAGTCCACTTATTTATACAGTCTGTTGTATTAACATAATATTTAAAACCAAACTAAGCCAGTTAATATGAAACAATATTTAGCTAAATTAGTTAATTAACAAAATACATTTCTTTTTTTGGCTCCTATGACTTTTATAGTTGAGCTAGAGTTGCCCCTCTTTTATCCTGCCTGCCTCTCAGAGCTCCCTGCTCCTGTCCACTTCTGTCTGCTCCCTGCTCTCACAGAAGTTCCTAGTGCATTTTGGAGTGAATTGTGTGTACTGATGACATAGATTGAGGGATTCTTTTTGAGATCTTAGTGCTACTTCCTATATTTTTCAACCTTTCTTCACATACAACAATTGACAACAGGTACTATCCTATCAAAAATTGTAATAATTAAAAAACATAAAACACTGTAACTTTTAACAATAAATATGTTAAGAACCATACAATATTTGCTAAGTGGGACCTCATGTGACTGCAGCTTACACTACTCTCACCTGTGTCCTGAGAGTTGAGCACTTCCAGTGCATGCATCATGGCACTGGCAAATACATTGGCATCCTCTTTGCTTCCAAAGTTGAGGCCATAAACCTGTCGGGCATCACGCCACTGGTGGAACGTCTGTGTGGCCTGGTTATATTTCAGGCCTTTGGGAATGGCACAGTTTATCACCACCTGCTCAAAAGACCAGAGACAATAGACATGACTCAAACTTTTGAAATTTTATTCTACCAGGTTCCCACTAGTCCCTCGGTGTTGACTTTTTTTTTTTTATCTAACCCATTCTTCCTTCATGCTTCAGTCATAAATTGTCCCCATAAAAAGTACTAGTTAAAGACTATTTAATCAAAAATCTCCAATCTCGCAATCAAACGTTTTTATATGCTCAGCATGACTAGGTTGTGCCCTCAGCTAACTAATAAAAAACAGAAGGTTTGCATTAAAGCAGTAAAATGCATCTCATGTATAGAACATGAATAGATAGGCTACCAGATACTGACCTGGTGGTCCTGTATTTTGCGTCCTACCACCCGAAAGGCATTGTTTCCTGTGTGGTGGTAGATGTGCACTCTGCTGAAGCCAGTGGAGCCTCCTGCAGGGACCCACTTCTTATTGGCATCATCGTATACCATGACAGCAGCCCGCGCCTGGCAGATGCTCTGTTCACTGTTCAAACAGCAAACAGATGTAAGCTAGTGATATCACAGCAAAATCTCGCTATAATCACACACATTTTAAATGTTATGGTCGTGGGCACAATCAATTAATTATTTTGTTGCAAAATAAAATAGCAGTGGCAACTACATAGAGCTTGATACCTTGCATATTGTCATTGAGGTCAGAAAAATGCAGTGATTACATTAAAATCTTTTGTTTTTCATTATATCTACAAGTCTGCATCAAGCATTCAAAACCGTTTCCCTCCATGGCATATAGCTGCACTCATACAACTGCGACATGCTCTATAATATAGTGAAGTATACGATTTTTAAGAGATATGCTTGTTTCCACCACTGATTTAAATAGAAAAAGCACACAAATAAAGCAGTAGTTGCATCTCAGGCATAAACCTTTGATTAAGGATGAAAAGTGGTATAGTTTTGGTTTAATGAGAGCCACACCTTGTTGGTCTGATGTTTACACACACAGACAGAGCACAGTGAGCACTTTCAGCAGAACGGGTCTGGACACCAATATACAAGCACAGTGAACAACGAGGCATTCATATCAACCACTGTACCAGCCTGTTTAAGCAACACATAACTGCAAGCTGCAGATCTCATTAAGTAAGTGTTATATGTCCCTTGTGGGCAACCATGGATGAAAGAAGAAAAATGTTTGGACATGACAGTATATGTGAACTCAACAGGACTAGAACTGTATCAGTGATAAAACCATACACTGATGTGATCTCCTGCTCACAGTGTATAACTGAAAGGATGTGGAAGAGCATCTTACACAACATGAGTCTCACAACTAAGTCTGTGTATTTAATTTGAAATTGCTCCAAAAATATTTGTACAATCAATAAATAAAGCTTTCAGACAATTTAATGTCTGTCTTATTCAACCTCTCGCCAGATAATCCCAACTCAGACAGTAACAGTGGTACAATGGGTGCATTTAAAATGTTTTCCTCTACTTCTGAGGCTCAGGTAAAGTTTAGAATTATATATATATATATATATATATATATATATATATATATAGTCTTTAAACTGCTCTAACACCCTTGAGGACTTTCTGCCAAATCAAATCTGAATGCAAGGTTTATGAATATTCAAAGGTTTTCTTTAGACAGTGATGCGGGACACAGGCCGCCACATTTGCACCTAAGCGCACACTTAAGAACTCCATTTGGTTTCAGATGACATCGCAACATTTTCATAGAATTAGACTTTTTAATGGAGAGGAGGAGGGACTACAGTTCATATACAGATTTTATTGTAATAGAGAGAGGACAAGGTTCTTATCGAAACGGTCAGGCTCAACATTTTTGGGTTTTCCTTTTCCACACTGAAAACCATGAGCTTTATCTCAAGTCACACTATCTTCCAAACACAATTGTGGAACACTTCTATTATAATTATTCATATGAGAAACCCACATTCTTGTTGTCTCAATCCATGAACCAGAAGAGGAAAAACAATTATTCCACCAATGCCAAGGAACATAGCATTTACATGCGTGCCATGCTTCTGCCAAACTTCAGCTGCGAACGCTCGGTGGTTTGGAGAAAAAAACATTGCTGGATGAGAAGGACTGGAGTATTAGCAGGTACATACCGGTGGATTTCCATTTTGGAGGCCAGCGCACATCTCTGTTGGAGGATGACGCTGAATGGCATATTCTACTGTAAATCTGTATTCATGATCAAAGCCTACCCCTCCTCCACCATATCCTCAGCGAAGCGAGATCATGGCGTTCCTCTCATACACGTCTTCCAGACTCTGCAAACGCTGCCTTTCCCATGGCTTCCTCACTATGGCTACTTCAGTATGGCTGGTGCAAAGGGTATCCAGGCAACAGGCTGTACTGTGGGTGTAGTGGAACCTGGGAGAGTGTGCTCAGCAGTCATTGCACATTTGTGTGCATCCGACAGCTCTTCCACTCTGCTCCTGACTCACACTCTGCTCTGCTCTGACAGCACAATCAAACATATATGTGATGTACAGCAACAAAAACTATAACTTAGCACAGTGCACAGCATCAGCCAAATGACAATAACAATAGAAATTAATTCATTATGATATTTTTCTGTTAATGGTATAAAGAAATGCTCTTATTTGTGTGAGTAGCCTTTCGAGTCACAAGGCCAGTGCACATGTGTGGTCAAGGCCCTGGCAGCATGCTGCTCTGTTGGTCTGGGTGACCGTGTCCCTTGAGACACCAACACGGCTGTGTTCTAGAATCTAGAGACTATCAAATGTTCAGATCATGTTACTGTCGGTGTGCACTGAAAGATGGCTCATCAGTGAAGATCGGATTACAGCCCAAACAACAAATGACTAAAGGACAAATGAAAAGCACCAAGTTCACACTTTGAGAAAGTATTGTTAGTCCCACTAATAGGCTAATATTCTTAACTGGAAGAAAAGTGTCCAGCAGAGATTATACTGTTTGTTATGGCTGATGTTCTGTCATGGCCGAGGCAGCGTTTAGCAACTAACGAGGTGAGCTCTCAGATGGAGACAAGTAGTGTGAAGCCTCATGTTCTACTTAAAGGTTGATCACATTGACAAAACTTTCATTTAATTTCAGGAGTACTCTATATATGTGTGAAAAGCTTTCCAAGATGTTTCCAGCTAGACCAAAAAGGGTCTAGGCTCCTTTTAGACTGATAAAAGAAACCAGAAGAGGCTTTCCATATGAGGCCCACCCAACAGGTCTTCAAACTCAAAACACAACCTAGTGCAGAAATCAAACCTGGGACCATGTTGTGATAAACAGAGTGAGAAGTATTGTTTCACACTTCCAGTTAAAGAAAACAGACGCTTCCAAAAGTCAAGTGACCAATAACTGTCAAGCATTAAGGATTTGCCAGTTAATGCATTCATCCTCCAGTTACAGAAAACTTACGAGTCTCGAGTCATTTTGGCACAGGTGTCTTTCCACCTCCACCGGTAATCCTTTTCGGGACCGTTTGTTGTTGTTCTTGTGTTCCCCTAACTCAACAGTTTGCTGTATGCTTTCTGCTCAACTGTGAAGTTAACTTGACACAGAATTCAGACTGACAGTGACAGGGGTGAATGCCCCCCTCCAGCACTACCCCTAACACACATGCACAGACACTAAAGCAGAGCAGCTGAGTGGGGGGCATCGGGGAGGCATTGGGTCTCCAAAACAGGTCCAAAATAGCTGTTGCGTTCACAGGTCACAAAGGCACAGAGTGAACGAAAGAACAGACATGTCCATGTTGTTCAAAGACAATTTGTCATTGCAGATTAACAGTGTCATTGGATGTGTCATTACTGTTAGCAGTTAGCCATGAGAGCTGAAGCCAAACATAGCTCTGAATGTGAATACTTTAGCAGAGACTCAACTTCAAATGGGAAAGGTTTCTAGTGAGCACTGGATGGCAACCATGTCTAGGTCACTAATATTTCACCAGGGTTCAGTCTCTACTACAGTTGTTTTAGAAAGAAAAACTAAACTATTGCTCAGATGTATTGGAGGCACTGTGGACGGTATAAAGAATGCATGAGGAACTATAACTGATAATTAAAAATATATATCGTGTACACAAAATATGCATATAATGTATCTTTTATATAATGTATGTTTTTATTATAAAATCTAAGGGCTTTATGTTATGTTTTGAGAGTGTTTGACTCCTCACATTCATGTCAAAGAAATATCTGCTCTTTAAATGCGACAATGACATTTGCAGTGTCCAGAGGAAGATTTTTGTTTTACTGGTGGTTCAAGACAACACAGGTCAAGTCAGCTGTGGGTGTGAAGCCATACAGCTAGAGGCATCAGTTTACTAAAGCCCCAGGAGCAGTTGGCCCCTATCCAAGCTCAGATGTCAGTGACAGAATCTAAAAATAGGACAGGGCCAGGTCAGCTGCAAAATCATATCCATAGATGGAGCCCATACAAGAAAACAAAGCAAAGAGTTCATCACCATTATATGAAACAAAGTTACTCCCAAATGCTCACGTTGTTTTTTAATGTATTTTAGAAAGTCCCATGTATAACCAAGCATTTTGAGCTCTGAAGAGGAGGACCAATAAATGGAAAAATACCTAAATGTGGATAAAACAGAACTTTGTTATTGAGAACATAACAAAAAATTAGGTTTATATTCCCTAAAATAAATTGAGCATAGTACTTTAAATATTTATGAGTAATAACCGTGATAAACACATACCAGTTTGCTTTATCTTGGACATGAACACAATTTCTAACCTTGTTAGAAATCGCCAATTTTACTAAACTTTTAAAAGCTATACAGAACACTGATAATATATCAGCGCTGATATTGTTATCAGGTCATGTGACGGCAATAAGAAGTATAGCACAAATTGTTTGTGTGATTAAATAACAGAATTCTAAGGTCCAAATAAGTTCCAACAGAACTCAAACCCAATCCCAAACTCAAATCCACTGAATGGTATTAACATTTTCTGGACAAGAGCAGACATTATATTACATGACATTAGAAACAGTATGTCCAGAGTTGTGAGTGTGTTTTTATACAAGACTTCCCAATATCAGTCTCATCATGTGGCCATTACATTAACGTGACATTTCTCCACCCATACAGTGTCCCTTTTGGTGGTGTTGCTCCTCCCCCAATCCACCGTGTAGGACCACAGGTCACTTGTTTCTACTGTACTCCACAGCATTATTGTCATTCCAATCTAATCTGGTGTTCATCTCTTGATGCTGGAAAGAGTAGGGCTCCATTAGTGTCCATCTCCTTGGCTTTATCCACCTGGTTTGCCAAATTGTTTGCCCAAGACCACTGCACAAACTCCCTCATTTACATCCTATGCTGGAAGTTGTGTTGTCATCACCTTCATGATGCCTGATGTCAGAAAGAACCTGCTCTAGTTATGAGATGGGCAACAGAACTACGCAGCCAGGTTGTAATTTGTCTAAACCAATGGGATCTTCGTCAGACTCCAGTTGAAAATGATGAGGAGCCCAGTCAGACATACAGCCAAAACTTCAGGATGTGGGGGGCCAACCAGGTGAATTGAGCCTATTCCTTCCATTCCTTTAGTAATATTCAGAGCCAGAACCTTCAGCAGGTTTGGTTAGAATCAGGATACTAGCCTGTGTAGCCTACTATGAAAACGATTACATGATTTTAACACATTAGGCTGCCAATTGAATCCTCAATACATCCTCACACAGTCTTTCATAAAAGTTTGAAGTGGCTCTGCAGTGGAATTGTTCACCATCAGTGAAAAGGCTCAACATTATTCCTCAGTAGTTCAGAACTTCCAGGGCCTTACACACATAACCACAGCTGCCCCACAGCTGGAATCAATTAGGGGCTTCTAAAAGGGAGAGGCGTGACAGCACAGGAAAACTCGATTCTTACAGACCAAGTAAACCATAGGCCTACTAATGCACACACTGACGCAAATTACAAGTGTCTCTACTCAACTAGCGAAGGCCTGGTTCCTTAGTTGTTGAAAAATACAATTGATAAAAGTTTCCAAGAGCTCCTTTGCCCTGCTTTTTAAACGCTGCCTTTCCGACCAATAAGCACCCTACAATGAAGGGGGCAGACGTGCACTCCGTGGCACGGATCTGCTGAATACTGCCCATCTCACACGGCCAACGTCAGCCCAGCTCTAAAGCGGTGACAGCCATGCAAAAGCAATGCATGAAACGCATCATCTCGAGAGAGAACCGACACAGTGGCTCTCGCTGCGGCTACATTCAACCGCAAGAGCTGTTCGCAGTGGACGCTCACGGACTAATCGCTGGCTGGAGGCATCGTGTCAGCTGAGGCCGTGACAGTGGTCAGGTCCTGGAGGACAGTTCAAGGCTCAACATGTCAAAAAGACCCGCTTACCTCATGGCAGCGACCGGTCAGAACAAATGCTGCACTCTCTACGTTCGGACTCGAGTTTGTAGTTCAGCTCACAAGAGGCAAGATGACTGTGTTGGTGTGTTGCTCCGTTGAGGGTTTGGAAGGGGGGGGAGAAAAAAAATGGGGGAAAATGAGGAAAAAAATCCCAAAAGTACAACAGTCGCTGTTAAATCCTACATGTTCCTGAGGGTTTAGCTAAACGAAAATAAAAGTCTGAAGACAGGACACCCCCACAGTTTCTTGGGTTCCTCTGACGCACTGGGGCAACGTGATGCTTCGCAGTGCCGCTTTGCTGCCGCTCTGCTGCCGCTTACTGCTGCTACAAGTGCTGCGTTCAGGGACAGGGACCTGCTATATTCCTAGGAGTCATACGTTGCTCATGTTGCAGTGACTTCACCACACTCTTTTATAATTTTTGTACACCTCCATCTCTACAGACTGGTGTAGATGATCCTCTCCTTCAGGGTCTCGTGTGTGTTTGTAACACCCTGGCTGTAGTTCGGATACGCACCGTGGACTTTCTTCCCAAAGGCACCCAAATGCCGCACAAAAAACAGCTTTGACTTGACGCAGCTGTTGCACGCGCACGCTCAGTGGAATAGCACGCGGAGTTGTAGGGTCCGCGCACGCAGGTTGCCCCTGACAACAGCAGCAGCTCCGTTTGTATGAAGTTATATAATCAAAGGTAATAATGGACGATCATGGACATTTATAGACTAGTTGAAATCATGTTGGAAATAAGTCACTATAGTCAATAGTTTGTCAGGGCAGAATTTGCAAAATGGTTGCAAATGGATTGGCCTAGATGAGCTATTATGAGATATTATTTCAGCAATGAGACTATGTTTAACTAACTTAATTTATCTCATTACGGACGGGTTCATGGCTTGACAGAACAACGGTCCTTGGTCCCTCTAGAACAGGGGTGTCAAACTCATTTTGGTCCGGGGGCCGTATCTAACCTACTTTGATCCCAAGGGGGCCGGATCAGGAAACTCATGGCATATATATACCAAAAATAGCAATAAGTTCAAATATTTGTGCAGAGAAACACAAATCTATTACAGAAATATTTTTTAATTGATGAACTCTTTCTTTTACAAAATATTATAATATTATGAACAACCTGAAACTTTAAGAAAAATGCAATTTCAACACAATGTTTTAACATTAACTTGTATGCAAATAGGAATAAGTCCATTTTTCTTGGAAATACCTGCACTCTGCGTCCACTTTTCTCATTTTTGACATTTTGCTCATGAGGGTGTCAGGGTCAACAGTCAAAACGATCGTCCTTTAAGACCGTTTGGAAAGAGGCACGTCTTCATTTATGCTGCTCTGGTTTGAGGTGGCCACGCACAGAGGAGACGCTGCTATGCTAAGCGACGCAGAAAACTACCAATATTTTCATAGAAAATATAATTAAAATATTTTAGTGGAAAATCACAATAATAATAATAATAATAATCCAGTCTATGCTTTTTACATAAATAGAAGGTTTAACAAAGAAAACAATCTAGGCCTACAGGTGGGCTGAAAAATCCGAGGCACACTCATGAAATAATTTTCAAAAACTAGAGGAGAAGAGAATTTAGAGGGGAGTATGTCCCCTATATAATATTATTGTGATCAGACTGTACAGTCTATGACTGTGACTCAACTTACAATCCAAAAGGTGGCAGTAGTGCACTTTTCAACTTTTTTGCTCTCCCCACATTAGTTTAAAAGAAGAAAGAGCTCAACGATGATTGGTTGAGTGCACGTTGCTGCTGATGTGTTATTTGGGAGCTAGGCTAGTTCATTAGCATACTGTGAACAGCGTCTCCTTTTAGGCCACCAGAGAATTACTCTAAAATGCCTCATTTTCAGACGTGGGAAGAGTTCGCCCGTGCAGCAGAAAAACTATATTTGACAGATCCGATGAAGGTATGATTTGTTTTTATTTCATTGTTGAAGGTGTTGTCCGCCGCATGTAGCCTCTAGCTAGCTCTCGGCTCTCGAGTTGGAATGACTGAAGAGTGTTGTTTTTCTTCAGGTTCGAGTGGTCCTCAAATACCGACACTGCGACGGGAATCTTTGCATTAAAGTCACGGATAATGCAGTGGTGAGTGCTCACAGACAGAGCTAAGGGTGAAGACGATTTTAGAGCGTGTGAGATGGTGATTTTTATTTTTATTTATTTATTTTTAGAAGCTACAGTGTGTTAAGTAAGTAACTTCACAAGGTCTTCGGATTCCATGTCTTAAAATGTGTAATCCAACAGCTGGACACGGCAGTCTTGCATTCGCTTCTATTGTTACCGTTGGATTTGTATCGCATTTGTAAAATGTAAAGCTGACCTACAATTTGCAGTTTTGAAAATACAGTGGAAATGATGTATTCCACAGTTTTTCCTTTAGGATATTACCGCACTTAAAGCTACCTTCTGTAATTAAATTTGCCTATTCGCCCCTGTTGTATTCTCACACTTTTCCACAAGATACAAGATGCTACTTTTGTTACTTCTGTCTGATAATTAGCCAGCTTTGGCCTGGTCGAAGAAGATCAGAGACCACAAGTGAGCCTGCATAAAGGTCAGGGGAGAGGTTAGAGGGGAGGGGGGTAACAGGTTTCACATCTGCCGTCCACTGGATAAAAAAAATAAATACAAAAATCAAAGTTACAGATGGCTTAAGCTTTTAAAACAAGCAAGATTTATTGATTTTTTTATTATTATTATTATTTTTTTTTAAATTCAAATGAATATTATGTTAAAATACATAATCAAGCAGTCTGACTTTATTCATTTTAATCTGTTCATTGTAATGTGCTTGAGCTGCTCCTTCCAAATTGACTTTTTTTTTTTTTTTTTTTTAAGTGTTTACAGTACAAAACGGATCAGGCCCAGGATGTGAAGAAAATCGAGAAGCTTCATGGAAAACTAATGAGACTGATGGTTTCCAAGGAGACTCACAGTGCCATGGAGACGGACTGAGATGTTCTGGTTCTGAAGGTCTGGACTCTGTTCAAATGGGGACTGAGGTGACTCCTCAAAGAGCCCTAATTATGTGGCCCACACTTTCATTTTTGAACTTTTTACGCTAATGCTGTCTTCAGAAACAGCTACATTAATTCTTTATTGTGATGGGTCATAAAAGGAGCTAGGGGACTTTTTTTTAAATGGACTTGTGCCACATGAAGAAATGTGGTGGCTGTTTATTTCAGAGATGAAAAGCCCAGTTTCTTTAACTGAGAAATGCATAAAATAAATGTTTTATCTCATGTCTGAGTGCTTTACTTTGTGACAAACTGTCATTATGTCCTTGGGGAAGACGAGCATGAAGGTTGTATGTGAGCAACATAATTTAGGACATAGTAAAGCAACAAGTTTGCCATAATCTATGACTTGTCATTTAATAAACAGGATAATAATGGTATTTTTCATAAGTGGTCAGTTCATGTTTTCTCTGTGTAGTCTTCATTCACTATACTTTCACGCCGACTCCTGTAAACGTTTGGTTTACTCTTCCCACTGTAAGTCTACAAGTTGCCAAAGCTTTGTTGAAAACCATATAATATGTTTCATGCTCGACTGCTTCAGATATGATTTAGTTGTACTCATTTTTCTGGTCTTTGAAAATACCAGATTATAATGAATAATGTACATGCTTATTTTTTCCATTCCAATTAGCACACATTCATTTAAGAGTAATACACCTAGACAGTTACTTGTACAAATACTCTTACCTAAGTAGAAGCATTTTTTCCCACTCTTTTTCAGTTTTCACATTACTTAATTTCTTGGACCACTGCTTTTTACATGAATAATATAATTTTGAAGTAACTGACTGTCATTTGAGCAAAACTGTTACTCTACCGTGGACTTTTGATTTTGGTAAAAAAAAAATGAATCGGATATTTCGCATTCCTTATAAGTTGATAATGTGCGCGCGCCGCGCTCCCGCGGTTTATACGTCACCTGGAGACGTCTAGGCTCGTGCAGAGTTTCGGACCGTCACCAAAGGCTGACTTCAGCTGGAGTCGTACCCAGGTAAGACGCTGTTGTGTGCGCTGTGTCTGTCTGATGCCTGTAAGAGGCACTTGGACCTATTGTTACTTAAATTTTGTTTGTCGGACTGCGCCATTCATCAGTGATCGTACAGCGCCCCCACTGTTGGCTAAGCAGGATTTTTAAACATGATTTAGGCATAAAGCGTGCAGAGTAGTCATAATTCAGTTAAGTAGTGTGTTGTACGTGAGCCCCATACGAACAGATCGTGGTTCCTGCAACGATCTGTTCGTTGCATGAACTTTGTACGCACCAAACCTAAACCTACTGTGTTGAACTGTGTACTATTGACAATGGGCCACTGTTGGTGTTAAATCCTCTTTTCTCATTCAGCACGTAACATTGGAATCTGAGAATTCGACAGCATTAAAAGTAATCTGTTTAATAATTTAACCATAATTTTTCAAACTATTATTACAGCCTAACAGTGCAAGCCTCTTCCATTACCACTATAATTTCTCTCAATGTTTCTTTTTAAAATATTTAATACTGTTGTTAATTGTTATAATAAAGATTGTGGATATTTGCATATCCATATCAATAAAAATACTGCCATTGTTATGTTTTGAAGGTTTGTCTCAAATTTATATTATTTTAGCTTTAAACTAATACATTTAAACTAAGATAATAACTATTAAGATGCAGCAATGTGCAGGCTCTACTGTATGACATGAATCTATTGTGACCACTAACATCACCTCATATAGCCTTGACCACCTCAATCAGTGACTCTGAAGAGTAGGGGTGGGCAATTACTTTTGAATTCTCATCCATCATTGGTGTAACACCTGTATAAAATAGGCTACTGTAACTTATATTCACATTATAATCATAATTATAATAAAAAACATGCTGGAAATCGCCCGGATTTACTGTACAGTGTACAGAGCAGTGTATATTTAAAACCACTCTCACATAAATACATTACATTTTTTACATGCACTTTGTAAACTGTGAAAGACCTTCACCCTCTGACACTAGTGAGGGTGGAGAGTGAAGATTAAAATTCTCCATTTTAATCTTTTAAATTATTGCATTGTACTAAAGGGCTGTATTCCTCCATTTGCTGGCACCATGTTGTTGGAGGTCCTCCTGGCTGCTGTGCTGGGGGCACTTCTCTTCTTTGTGGTGAATAAGTGGAGAGAGCCAGAAGTCCTGAAGACAGAAGACAAGTGGTGGGGAGTTGGAGACAGACCTGATGGCCAGGAGGATACTACAATTCGACCTTTTCGACTAAGCACCAGTGATGCAGAGCTAGAGGTGTGTTCCAACTGTTCATAAGCATATATCAACCTTTAACCTTCTAGCCAAACTTAGCTGTTCAATGGAATTACAGAGCATAGTAAACAGTCTGTTTCCCCACATCATTACATATGACGTTATGTATCACTTTCTCAAAAATGTTTCCTTCACAGGATCTCCACCAGCGCATGGACCAAACACGACCTGTGCCCTCACTCCACAACAGCCAGTTTAACTATGGCTTCAACTCTGAGCATCTGCAGAAAGTCATCTCATACTGGAGAAATGATTTTGACTGGAGGAAGCAAGTGGAGAAGATAAACCAGTATCCTCATTTTAAAACCAACATTGACGGTTAGTCCTGCTCTGTTGCCTTTATTTATTTGCCTTTATCATTGAATACAGAATAGACTGTGGTGTGTTGGCAGGTCTTGACGTCCACTATGTGCATGTGAAGCCCCAGGTGGTTCCTGAGGGCACAAAGCTGATTCCTCTCATCATGGTCCACGGCTGGCCTGGGTCCTTCTATGAGTTCTATGGCCTGATCCCACTATTAACTGAGCCTTCCCAGGCAGGGCACTTTGTGTTTGAGGTGGTGTGCCCCTCGATTCCAGGATATGGGTTTTCTGAAGCACCACATCACAAAGGTGAGCTCAGTCTATTATGAACGTGCAATAGAACATTTCCTTGTTGAGGCAGTGACAGTCCAAAGGGAGTCCTAATATCTCCAGTCTCTGTACGGCCACATTTTTTTGTCCCATTGTTGAATTGAGTTCTGTTGTTGAATTGAGTGTGTATACAAATTTGAGTCCCCAACAAGGTGTGAATATACATTCTTGCTCACATTTTAATGTTATGTATGTTAAACATTTGCATTCCAAAATAACGCTCATGTACCCGTTTGTTCATGTAGACCTTCCTTGGGTTTTTGTGCAGGGTTCGATTCAGTGTGCACGGCGCGTATCTTCCACAAACTCATGAAGCGCCTGGGCTTCAGTCACTTCTATGCTCAGGGAGGAGACTGGGGCTGGATAGTCACCACCAACATGGCACAACTGGAACCAAGGTAAAAGTCCAATCCACCACTTCCTCCTTTATATTTTAGACTCCAAATAATGAATAGACTCATTTTGTTTCAGGACAGTCACAGGCTTGCATTTGAACTTCGCCCCACCCTCAAAGCCCGGACTGCTACTAACTCTCTCCATGCTACTGGGAAAGTGCTTCCCCAAACTATTCAGTTTCACTCCCCTGGACTTGGATCATCTGTATCCCGCTGCAGAGAAACTGCTGGTGGAGCCCCTTCTCGAAACTGGCTACATGCACATTCAGGCCACCAAGCCGGACACCGTGGGTAAGAGTATTGAGCAAACAACATAACAAATGAATAACTGATGAATGATTTGCTGAAGATGCTGGGGTTTACGCAGTGAGGAATCAGTCCAGAGAGTCATTTTTTTAGGTTACTTTCCAATTGGCAATCAAAATGAGAGACTCATGTGAGGTTCATTCGGTATGTGATGGGATAATAGGATAACACAGAATGACAACATGTCCAATGAAAATATAAATACAAATAAAAATATTGATCCTTTGATCAGTTTGGGTTGAAAAGAATTACTCTAACCCTGAATTGGGTTGTCTGGGGTGTGTGAGGAGTGAGGCATTTCACCAAAAATATATAGAGCCTGTGTTCAACACAGTCTGTCTATTGTGAATTTAAATGTTATATCTTAAATGACAACCTACATGTTAAGGCTTAGACCAGACATGTCATACTCGGGGGCTAAATTTGGCCTGCGATATAATTATATTTGGCCTACAAGCTCATATCAAATATTTATTAGAGCTAGCCCGCCGGCTGCCGTGCCAGTATTGCACATGCACCACTAATACTACAAATCCCAGAATGCTTTGCCAAATGTGTTAGTGCATTTTGACTAGTTGGCTTGTGAAAAAAAAAAATATTAAAAGGAGTTCAAAAGCTACAGATAGGCTATAGAGACATTATTTATTTAAAATGTTATTATTTTATATTATGCTTGGATTGGATATTATGCTCTGGATTCAATGTTTAAACAAAACTATTATTAAACATTTATTTTAATAAGAAAATGCTTAACATTACATATCTCAAAAGAAGAGAAAACATGCAGATGTTATTGAAATTTTTCAATAAATATTTAGTTTGGCCCATGACTTAGTTCCAGTTTTTAATTTTGACCCTCAGTGAATTTGAGTTTGACACTCCTGGCTTAGATAGTCAGGTGCTGGACCTCTCTGTTGTGTGAGTGTTCATACAGTAAACTTTTGTTTGAAGGTCGGGCGCTCAATGACTCCCCCGTTGGATTAGCTGCTTACATTCTGGAGAAATTCTCTACTTGGACAAGCAAAGACTTCAGAAACTTGCAGGATGGAGGACTTACCAGGTAGTTATTTTTACCTCAAAGTACTTTATCCAAGAATCCAAAATATCAAATAAATAAGCACTTACAATATACAATAAAAATAACACATTTATGCAGGAGTCACAACAACACGTCCACTGTCAATGATGCACAAAGATTAATGATTAATTGACAACATGCAATACTTGTTTGATCCTGTAAGTTGTGATCTGGATACACTGAATATTCCGGTTCTTTCTCATGGTTCAGGAAGTTCTCTCTCGATGACCTGCTCACCAATGTCATGATCTACTGGACTGCAGGCTGCATCACCTCCTCCATGAGGTTTTATAAGGAAAATTTTAGCCGAGGTCTCAACAGTCCACATGCAAGGTGAGTGACAGGAATATGAATTTGGAGGGGGTGGTTTAATTGCACAGGATCACATTAATGAAGAGGGCCCACTTGTTTCTCCTCAGAATCCCAGTGGTGGTCCCTACCGGTTTCGCCTGCTTCCCCAATGAGCTAATGCACACTCCAGAGCTGTGGGTCAGGCAGAAGTACCGGCGTCTGGTGAGCTTCACGCCCATGCCTCGAGGTGGACACTTTGCAGCAATGGAGGAACCGCAGTTGATGGCCAAGGATATCAACAAGTTTGTTAAAATAGTGGAGAGTCAGATTAAGGCCAGGTGAATTTAGAATTGGAATAGAGAGGATGCAGAAGTATTTGATTATAATTTTGTAGAAACCCAATGATCATTAACTAATAATTGGTTTAGGTATATATGTTTTTCTTGAGTTAATTGTAGAAAGTTGTCTTATTTTCCTTTACTAATTTAATTGTATGAAGTTACAGCTGAATATCTAAACAAAAGCCATAGCTACTTGTCTTAAGAAGTCACAGTATACTTGGTGTAGCATGTGACCAATAAAGCTGATTGTCCTGACAGACAAACCAATGCTGGTTCTGACAAGCAAATTTTTAAGGGGCCAAATGATGTAAAGGATAACAACATTTTAGCAATGAAAATTTTTACCCTCTTTTCACCTTCTGAGAGTTCTATATTCTTGGCCAAACAAAATTAATCATAGTGAATATTGACACAGTTTGGTTGTACCAAAGTTTCTGAATAGCTCACTTGCTTCACTTTCCAAAGACTGTTTAATCAAAGGTCAAACAGTCCTTTTGGTGCGTTTTTCACTTCCACAGACAGTAGCTTCAAGTGTACACTAGGTGGCTTACTAGGATTTTTTTTGTTTATTTCAGTTGTTTTAGCTCATTTTTTTGAAAATGGGTTTAGTTTGATCATTAATCATTTAATTTGATCATTTAATTCAAACATTTATCTAAACAGGGGCTTAGCTGGTCACATAATTTGGAATATTTTTGATGGATTCACACAGTTCTCAGGCTCTTTCTCAACACACTTGGCGCAGGTCTCATTCATAAACGTACATGATCAGTGAATTGTTTTTTCAATACTACACATTTGTTCTCACTCTGTAAAGGATGCTGGCCCAAACTTTCAATATAGCAATATGACCGCAAAAAGCAAATATTTGTGACCACCCAAAATCCATCAACAAAGGATTTCACACATGAGTCATGAGTACAGAGACATCCTACTGTAGCCTCTCAATTTTTGGATAGTTGGATAAAATACTGTAAAATCCAATGTGAAAATCAGTAATTTGTACATTTATTTCAATTATAGTTTTCACAAAAATGTTATAAAAAACAAATAATAAATTCTTCATCTACAAATTCATATGTGTAAAGTGTGAACCAGTGCTTCTCTGTGGTCCCTGAGAGCAGACTAAGGCTTCTGAGCTGTACTGTCAAATGAATGAAAAGCACAGAAAAAAACATGAGAGTTTGTGATGGTAAAAAAAAAACAAGTTTAAGATTAAATTTTATTTAGGAAAACCCTGTTTGGGATTCTATGTGAGCTGTTTTGCAAATTTGAATTTTCAATAGAGAAGCGTGTCAAACCAAATAAAACCTGTAATCTTAGTTAACCTATTTTATGTTTGTAAACCTAAATTATGTTGAGAAGTGAGTTATTAAAATAATATTGACTTTAAAGTTACTATTAGTCAACGTTTTTGGTATCTTCCCCTCCATTGCCTATAAAACATTGCAAATCTGATAAAGTTTTTTGTCAAAATACAAAGGTTAATCAATTACAAACATATTAAATTTACCAATTCAGTGGCACTCTGATATATATATATATAGTGTATATATAGTGTATATATATATATATATATATATATATACACACACACACACACACACATATATATATATATATATATAATATATATATATATATATATATATATATATATATATATATATATATATATATATAAGTTAGTTGTAGATGTTAGTTTAGTAAAGAATAGAGTCATTTGTATAATATTAATGTTATGTTTCCTATCAATAATTGAAACTATAATTATCTTATTTCAAGGGCAGTTGCATCAATTTAGTGCCTCAGTGTCACACTGCCCCAAATGTCTATTCCCACTTGGTCCAGATGTTAGCTGAGCTACATGTTTCCCAAGCCCCCCAGTGCCCCGAGACCACCCCCCCACCCCCAGGCCCAACTTGCTGTTTGCTCCTCTTGGCAGCCGTGCAGCCAGGGAGGATGGGGACGCCGGCGCAGAGAGATAAGGACCCCTCATTACCTCACCCGATAAGGTAACATGCACAGACACAGGCAGATGGGCTGTGCAGATGCACGGTTGGGACGCACTGTTATCAGGTGCTACTCAGCTAAATTATATTAACTTTTCATTTGGCAGTTAATGTTTTTCAGCATCACAGATCCTCTCTACTTTAATTTCTGAAACATGCACTTTCCAGACCAGCGGATATAAAACTCTTCAAGTTCAAGGCCGTGGTGATCTGGAGCCAGCCCTCGGAGCGTGCGGATGGCGGTGAATCCTCTGGAAGCGCTCATGTCTGTGCAGCAACGACTCAGTTGTGGCCCCACTATGGACTCTCAGAGGCGGGAGAAAGCAGGCAAGAGCTCGGCCCCACGCCCAAAAACACGGGTGAGCTATGAATCTTACAAATACTCTCAAATACAAGTCACAGAAATGGGTCGTGCCCATACAAATTTGTACCCACACAAATCAAAATGATTAAATAATTATACTATAACTTGTATTATTATTACTAAAGGCTGCAGTTTTTTTTTTATATATTTTAGGGGGCATTTGCATGAATTGTGGTTGCAGGGAGACAAATTGTGTGCCCTTATTTGCACAGATTTTTAATCCTAAAAATTTGTGTGTTCCTTCAGCAGGGGCAGTCCGGCACAGTGCCTCTGCCTCGGGCCCAGAGAAGTCAGCACTCTCCAGAAAATGCAGCCCGTGAAAGGAGTCGTGTGCGGAACCTCCGTCAAGCCTTCCACAGCCTGCAGGTCAGACTACACTGTCAGCTTCCCCTTTTGTTTAAGTGCCAGAATACACAGGGGTGTTCTGTCTGAAGCTCCAACAATACACACTCGATGGCTTTTTTGGACTGACGATGTAAAATGCATTACTTCTTTCGTGTAACATATCAGTTCTCAAACACAACATGTCCTGGCATTTGTGCATCATACAGACCCTTGTTGTTGAATTTAATTGGTAGTATGAAAACAAGAACTTATTGGTGGAAACACATACTGTAACAGTTTGATAAATAAAACCCAGTTTGACTGTTAAGAGCATTTATCCTGAATTAAACCCACATAGATAACTCAAACACATTGTTGTCCACAGGCAGCACTTCCCTCTGTGCCCCCAGACACCAAGCTCTCCAAGCTTGATGTTCTGCTTCTGGCTACCAACTACATTGCTTATCTGACAGAGACCCTGGACCGGGAGGGGACCCAAGCAGAGCTTAACCTGCCCTCACGACCAGACGGATACCTGCATCCAGTCAAGGTCAGAATGCCTAAAGGTAGCCCAATCACCATTGAGATGTGCTAGCAAAAATAATACAAAAGCAGAAACTAAAGTTACAGAACCAGTGTGTCACTATTGGTAAATTAACTTTAAATTACCTTGGCTTTGTGTAAAACTTAAAGCGCTATTGGCAAAATTATTTGGTCCTCACAGACTAACTGTCCTAGGCAGAAATTACATTAACTGAGTGGTTACCTGGTGTCTGTCATACAGAAGTGGCCTATGCGCTCTCTGCTGTACTGTGGCAGTGTGGGGGACCTGCTTTCTCAGGACGGCACAGGGGCCCCGGCTTCAGATGCAGACAAAGAGTGAAGCAGCCATTGCAGTTTCTCCAAATATTTCACTCTGCTCCATTCAAAATCCAACAATCACGATGACTACATTATCATGGTAATGACCTTTAAAATAATAATACACAGAGACAATGGTAGATTATTCTGTCCTTCAAATTATCTGTATGGTATTTTAAGTTCAAGTCTACAAGAGCAGGAGCTTTGTGTTATGCTAACATTACGTTTTGTTTATAGTTTGTCAATATTGTTCATGGACCTCTTCTGGGCTGTTTACAACCCACAGGCTACAAATCACTGTATGCAAGAACACTGTGTAACCATAGAAGGTGAGAATATGTACAATATGTAATTATTTATTCTTGTAGGTCACTTTTTGTGTATTTGTCAAATAAAAACAACAACTTTTTGTGTTCTAACAGGATTTGTGTTTGTGGCTTTCTAAATGGGCCAGGTTTATTATGAGAACACATCTTCTTGTTGGGTATTTTTTATCACACAACTTAAAAGAGAAAAACACTTGATATGGAATTCATGAGCACAAACTTGACAAAGTTGCTCATTGGCAATAAATGGGTCTCTGCTCTTCCAGAACAAGTCTAAGTCCAAGGCTATCCCTATAAATCCATAAGAGCAGGGGGTTCTTTCCTGTGCCGAGTTCTGACTCATTTAGAGTTGTTGGACTAGTTATTATAAAGGTTATTAAAGGACAGGGGCAATAGTTGTGAAGCTATTTTTTTTATTCATGTACAAAAACTATAGTTCTTTCGATGTATAGCAGAACATTTTTATCACAGAAAGAGTGGTGATAATCTGAAATTGCTCAGTCAGCTTTGTGTTGGTTCAAAATAATATTATACAAAAAATCATATTATGCGAAATATCTAGAGTGAGATCTGGAAACGGTGCTGTGTTCAAAGATTGGAATGGGCGATTGATGATTCTGATATGTTTATATTCACCCTCCTGTTTGATGAAGTGGAAGAAAGCATCTGCATACTTCCACTATCTGTGCTCATTACGGAGAACACAGGGCCGATTTATGGTGTGCCCCCACACTCCCTGTGCATTCTGTTCTGGAGATCCGCCCCCAGACACTGGACAACCCTCACCCAAATACACCAGACCCAAAAACTCAAGCACATAACCCACACTGTAAAGTACAGCCTTTGAGAAAGAATATATGATATGGTGAGAGACATTCCTGTTTCTGTGCCCACAGATGCCCGAGGTAGAGCTGTGGTAGCCATTCTGCGCCAATGGCTTCTCTAAATAGAACATCACTCAGAGTCACTGTGACATGATATTCAAAGTCAAATTGGCCATAAATATTGTATTTTTTCTCCCTCAAAGCTCATTTAATAGGTTTTTACCAGCAGTATTACTGCTGTTAGTCATATAGTTTGGCAAAAATAATAACTCAAGTAAATCAGTTCAAAACCCAGTAGTAGTACCAAATGAAAACTACTTTTTAAGTAAAAAGTAAAATGAATACTTCTGAAAAAAGGAGAATATATATATATATATAATATATATATATATATATATATATATATATATATATATATATATATATGAAAAACTAAATGATCTGTCTCAGAAAATTTGAAGATTACATAAGATGAATAAAAAGTGATATTTTGAACAGAAATGTCAGGCTGCTGAAAAGTATGTTCATTTCTATGCACTCAGTACATGGTTGGGCCTCCTTTGGCATGAATTACTGCATCAGTGTGTTGTAGCATGGAGCTGATCACCTTATAGCACTGCTCAGGTGTAATGGAAGCGAAAATGCTTTGATAGCCGCCTTCAGGTAATCTGCTTTTAGTGCCTTTGGCTGTTTGAGCAATTGCCAAGTCCTGCTGGAAAATGAAATCAGCATCTCCATAAAGCTTGTATGCAGGAGGAAGCATGAAGTGCTGTAATGTGTCCTGGTAGATGGCTGCATTGACTGTGGACTTCAGAAAACACAATGGACCTACATCAGCAGATGACATGGCAGCCCAAATCAGCAGCTTGTCCACCCTACCTCCAGCCTCTGGGACCTTGATTTCCAAATGACATGCAAAATCCATCCATCCACAGCAGGTAAGACAGTAATGACATCGTCCCATGTAGGCTCTTGATGCGCTGACTCCAGCCTCAATCCGCTCCTTATGAGTTCTCCTAATTCTTGCATGGGTTTTGCTTGGCTGGTGCACCATTTCCTACCACACTTTTTTTCTTCCTCTCAAGTTTCTCTGAATATGCTTGGATACAGTACTCGGTGAACAACCACCTTTTTTTAAGAATGACCTTTTGTGGCTTACCCTCCTTGTGAAAAATGTCAGTAACTTTCTTTTGGACATCTGTCCAGTCAGCAGCCCTTCCCCATGATTGTGTAGCCCACTGACCCAGACTGAGAGAACATTTGTAGGTGTGTTGAGCTGTGAAACTATGACTTTCCAATATAGAACGTTTACACAATATTCAAATTTTCTGAGACACTGAATTTTGTCTTTTCATTATCCGTAAGCCATAATCATGAAAATTTAAGAAATAAACTCTTGAAATATAACTTCTGAAATGAGTGACAAAAAATTTTTTTTTTTTTTGCAATGGATATTTTGTTTGTTCAAAACTTTTAGGCTGGAGATGACCATGAGCATCCTAAATAAAATAACTTTTTTAAAAGTACTTTTTCAGTACAGTAAAAAAATAAATAAATAAAATAAAGAGTAGTGGTGTTGAGAGTACATATACCTGCTGTCAAATGTTGCAACGTAAGTAAAAATACACTGTAAAGTGTACTTTTACTTTTGTGTTGGTATTTTCCACCACTGTAATAGGTAATATACAAGAATAGTAACTTTTCTTACTCATAGCATTTAGTTAGAGTGTGATAAATTATTGAGACAACACAAAGTTTAAAGTTATTTATTGATTTGGTAATGTGATTTATGGATCAATCTTGAGGTTACTGACTATGTGCTATAATTGGGGTAATAACAGCAGCAGCATTGTGACATGACACATTTTATCTTAATAACATAAAATACTATTATAACAGTGTTCTTTCATGACAGAATAAATATGAAATAATTTATAACTCAAAAGTCAATACCTGACCCATTTCCACAAGAACAGTGTTGGTTTAATGTCTAGTATGGTACCATTGTATGAAATGTAATTTAATATCATTTTTGGAATGCAGTGCAAGGGAATTCTTGGCTATGAGGAAAAAAAAATACAGCAAATATTGTTTAAAAAAATAATTTGAAACAATATTTACCAGAGCTGGAAATTACTAAGTGTGACACTCTTGAAAATAGTAAAATAAGTATTAACATTTTAAATGGCTATGAATCAAAAACCATAGTTACATTAAAATAAATGTTGGCAATTCAGCATTAGAGAATTGCACCAAACAGTCAAGTCTTTATGAAGGTAGGGCTACCCCTGTGCGTCATCATGTACAGTCCCTGACAAAAGTCTTGTCGCTTATCCATTTTGTAGAAACACAAGCTTATAACCTGACTTTAAATTAATCAATTGGTTTTAGAAATGTCTCATATGAAAGCTAAAACCCTCCCAAATTATGCTCAATATACTAAAATAAATTTGCTTCACTGAAAAAAGATTGATCATTTAATGAACACAGAAAGGTCAGATTTTGTCTAACCCTAACCCTAACCCTTGTCGCCTTGTCATATGATGCACCCAATCCTAGATTACAGCCTCACCTGTGATCAGATACTGATCAATCAATTAGTGTTTGTGTATAAAAAGAACCCCAGCACACCAGACCTTCACATCAACTGCAACTTGACCTCTGACAACATGCCTAAGATCCACCCTGAGACCAAAGCGTTAATTATCAAGAGGCTGAAGACCAGATCCACTGCTGAGGTGGCTGACACCTTCAATGTGTCTCAGCGTCAAGTACAAAGAATAAGAAAAAGATCTGAAATGACTGGAGATGTTTTTGACAAGCCCAGGTCCGGCAGACCCCGCAAGACAACTGCTCGGGAGGACCGTTTGTTGATTCGAAAATCCAAGGCCAGCTCCTTTTCCACTGCAGCAGAGCTCCACCAGGCCTGGTCACCTCAAGTCCCTGTGTCAACCAGAACAGTTTGTAAAATTCTGTCTCGAAATGGCCTCCATGGTCAAATCAGTGCACAGAAACCAGCACTAAACAAAAGGCAATTAAAAAACCGTGTGGCATTTGCCAAGGCCCACAGCCTGCTAACAGGATGGACACTGGAAAAGTGGCAGAAGGTGGATTTCTCAGATGAATCCTTGGTTGAATTACATCACAGCCACCGCAAATATTGCAGGAGACCTACTGGAGCCTGCATGGATCCAAGAGTCAGCCAGAAAACAGTTAAGTTTGGTGGTGGAAAAATCATGGTCTGGGGTTCCATCCAGTATGGGGATGTGTGAGACATTTGCAGGGTGGAAGGCAATATCAATGCCCTAAAATATCAAGAAGTATTAGCTACCTCTTACATTCCCAACCATAAAAGGGGTCAAATTTTGCAGCAGGATGGTGCTCCATCGCATACTTCTATCTCTACATCAAAGTTTCTCAAGGCGAAGAAGATCAAGGTGCTCCAAGACTGGCCAGCCCAGTCACCAGACATGAACATCATTGAGCATGTCTGGGGTAGAATGAAAGAGGAAGCAAAGAAGGCAAAACCAAAAAATCTTGATGAACTCTGGGAGGCATGCAAGCCTGATTTCTTTGCTATTCCTGATGACTTCATCAACAAATTGTATGAATCATTGTCGAACCGCATGGATGCAGTCTTTCAAGCTCATGGAAGTCATAGATATAAGATATTAAATATGGATCTCACAGCACCACGACTTAATTCACTGACGTTATGCAACATATTTTTGTATTTGAAGTAAATTATTTGTTCAATTTTCTGTAGGCGACAAAACTTTTGTCTTGCCAAAAATTGACCTTTCTGTGTTCATTAAATTATCAATCTTTCTTCAGTGAAGCAAATTTATTTTAGTATATTGAGCATAATTTGGGAGGGTTTTAGCTTTCATATGAGACATTTCTAAAACCAATCGATTAATTTAAAGTCAGGTTATAAGCTTTTGTTTCTACAAAATGGATAAGCGACAAGACTTTTGTCAGGGACTGTATGTATCATATAGGCCTCTCAACAGAACTATATACAACTTAAGGTTACAGTTGTGCTGGGATCATGTGCAGGTTTAATAAGGCACACACTTCAAGTAATTTCAGGTCAGAAATGAAGTGACAAGGCGTGGGGTGAAAGTTAACCATGAAGAGAACGTTGGCAGTAGTCAGAACATGGGATGTACATGAGATGATGGAGAACTACAATACAAAAATACAAAACATCCCATTTCTACATCATATTCACCAAAGGGTTCATGGTTCTTGCATATAAAATAATATTTCAACTACTAAAATATATAATAAGATAGCAAATGTATCATATAAAAATATACAGGCCTGTATGTAAAAAGCAAAAGAATATGAACCATATTCTTTGTGCTTTGGATAGTTTGAGGTATTTGGGGTCAGAACAAGAACAGGAAGACGATGCTTCATGTTTCTTAAACAATGATTGGTACAAAAATAGCAAACAGTGACATCATGTAGACAGCGACCCCTAAGTAAGACTCAAGACACATTGTAAATATACAGGCACAACATTGGTTCACAAGAATTCTTCGATTCCAAAAACAGTAAGCTATTACTGGCACAGTGAGGTGGACTACAGCATAATGACAGATTAATACACAGTCACATCTCAGAACCAAACATTCATTCTTCCTCCGCAGCCATACCCCAAATAGAAAAATGAAGTGTCTGTGGTCACTGAAATGTAGTACTCCGTAGACTTCAGTACCACAATTAAATGCCAAAAAATCGAAAATGTATGTTATTATTGACAATCACAGCAGCAAAAATTCTACTAAAATTGTTAACAAATTATTATTTTTTTTACTCATGTTGAGTGTACAAAATCATTCCATACTTGTTTGGTTAAATGTGCTGGCTCCTTGTCACAGCGCTGTCTCCTGGAGTCCTGCTACAGGAACCAGGCTGCTGCGCTTCGCTTGGTCATTTGGGGGCACTCCTGAGTCCTCCAGCTCCTCCTCTTTAAACAAGGCAGATCCATTGGGGGCTTCCATGGACTTGCGATAGGGACTTCTCTCTCGAAGCTGCTCAGAGATACCAGAAGGTGTTTGCGTTCAGCATGTTAACTATGTAGGGCCCTACCAGCTGACCAGGAATAAAAAGGTATAGTGGATATTTGTAGGTCTACCTTTGGTGCCAGAGAAGTCCTGCAGCACAGTTTTTCTTTGTATCGCTCAGGCAGGAAAAACAGGAGTGTGCCCAGAACTGGAAACACGGTGCCGGGGGTGAGCTGACTCTCCTTCATAGGTCCTATGCATGTGCACACACAGTCAGAAGATCACATACACATTTGACTGCACTGTTATTATTTTTGACAATTCTCTGTTTAAATGATACCAAGAATAATGTTGAAAATGTTTTTACAGAAGTATACTACCTGTTAGCAAGCTGACCAGCAGTCCCACAATAACTACAGTAGTTGAATTATGAGCACTGTACCACATGTACGACAATGAGTAGAGTGCCTCGACACCTGTTGGTCTATGAAGAATCTGGTCACAATTTAAAAATTTAGAAGACACTTTTCAGACTAGCGCAATGTGTTACCTGGGTTTATTTATTGTAGCATTCAAAAAAGGCACCAGAGTTGTGTTTTCAAAAACAGGAGCCACAGTTGTGTTCAGGAGGGGTCCGCTGGAGCTGGACATGCGCATGACAAAACTACCAATGCCTACCCAGAAAGCCATAGCAAGTCCAGCTATCAGTCCAATGACTGCACCCTGCATAGACAGGGTCATCAACATTTTAACAGATGTCTATGGGAAGGATGTACAGCTGTTTAGATCATGGACTTACAGTGGAGTTGGCCCAAGGAAAGAACATGCCCAGACAAAATAAACCCAGTAAAGGGCCGCCAACCATCCCAAAGATGCTAAAGGCAGCCTAAAGACACATTTACAAAGTTACCATTCTGTATGTGGCAAACATTTATGATGAGAATGTAGTAGGTATACCTGCAGCACTGAGCCCATTAAGGAGGCTATGTAGGCCATAGCCAGACACACCAGACCGTACGCCAACGCTGTTGGCAAGAATAAACACAAAACCTATTAATGAATCATGCATTATCATGTACCATGTAGAGTTATGCACTTGCGTTTTCAGTGGCCATACCGAGTCCTTTGGACAGCAATGTAGCTCTTGATTCAGCCATGGCTGGGAAGTAAGGTTTTATGAGGTCCTCCATTGTTACTGTGGCCAAAGAGTTGAATGCAGATGATATTGTGCTGCAAATAAATCTCTAGTTAAATCTATAACTATGACAATAAGACTAGTGAAACTTTGATTTGTTCAAGTTGGCAATGCAGCAGCAGTTAGATGAATTCTCACAATATTTGTGAGTTTACTTGAAAATCCACCTTGTACAACTCCCATGGCTCTGTGCTCCAATCCATCAGTGAATTAGAGTGATTGCACCAATCAGAGGGCTGCATTGCCAAAATAATGCAATTGCATATATTTTTTTATTTATTGTATCGTGTTGACGTGTCCTACTTTCTTTTGTCAACAAATGATTCCATGTTGTTATCAGTTAAGTGCTGCGTAAGTTGAAGAGTATTCCTCTTACCTGAGAGCTCCACTGAAAAGACAGGCCACAAAGAGTCCAGAAAGGCCAGGCAGATCCCGAAAGACATCCATCACAAAGTACAGCACCATCTGGACACACACAAACAAATACACTCTAAACTACCTATGTCTCTGTTAAAATAAAATAAAAATAAAAAACAGGCACAAGGAACCTGAGTGCTTTACCTGGTCATTAGTTTTGACATAGCCTTTGTCCAGCGGGCTATCCTCTCCATAGCGAGCAAACATAACTAGTCCCATCAAACAGCCCAGACAGAGGACAACCTGCTGGCATGGAAAAACTACATAGCATGACCTGAAGAGGTCACAAAAAGTCACATTGTTAGAAGTGAAAGAAAACATGTTGAATGAATGAAAATCAAGTTGCAAAACCTACATGACTGCTTCTTTCTCAGAACGAGAGCTGAGGTATCGCTGAACTTGTGCCTGGTTGACCCCATATAAAGCCAGCATCAAAAACACTCCACCCACAGCCAACGTCCAGAACGTGTGCCGCTCCAAAGGGTCTGGGTTCAGGCTATGAAATACAGTTAACAAAAAACACACCGTTGGCAAACGGTATAGTATACAAGTAATAATATGAGTAATATGGTGTCTGAAGTAATATAATACATAAATTAAATACTCAAGAGGACCCACTCTAGTCCTGCAATGCGGCTGCCGTTCTTCGCCTTGCTCCACACTTGGCCTATGCCCCCAGCTTGACTGGTCCCCACCACGATGACTGCCAACTGCCCCGCAAACATCACCACGGTCTGGAACACGTCAGTCCAGATCACGGCCTTCAGCCCCCCCTGTTAAACAGCAAATTAACAGCAATTATATACAGTAACATCTGGCCCAGTCACATCATTCAAACACAGGTGCAATTCTACCAGTGCAGTGTACAGAGTGCACACCAATCCCATTGCCAGCACTGCACCCCAGAGGTCAAAACCAGTCACTACAAAAAGAAATCCATCTTACTTGAATGCAAAAAGCTATGCAAAAATTTGCATTGAAAATGTAAAACTGTTATACCTGCATTAAGGGCCAAGGCTGGAGCATAAAGCACAACACCCATGTAAATGACCTGCAGAAAAGAAGCAAGAAAACTGTTCAGAGCACACTTTAGAAAACATACATACATACATACATACTGTTAGGGCTGGGTATCATATATATATATATATATATATATATATATATATATATATATATATATATATATATATATATATATATATATATAGATAGATAGATAGATAGATAGATAGATAGATAGAGATATATAGATATAGATAGATATAGATATAGATATGGAGAGAGAGAGAGAGAGAGAGAGAGAGAGAGAGAAAACCACCGTGGAAGGTGATATATATAAACTTGATTGACTAAATTTGTAATAATTTACCATCTGAAAGATGAAAGTAACAGTTCCACACACTCGAACTGTTTTGTTGAAGCGCAGTTCTAAATACTGTAAAGGGAGAAAAAAAAGTTTTCCTTTGAAATCACAAATGCCCTTATCTTTGCTCAGATGACCTTCTCTTTCACTCCAGACATAACACATTGTTTTAAACAACTACTTCAATATGTGTTCAAATCCATTGTGGGAAAGTAGCAAAATAGTTGTTTAATATATATGCACTTGAAAAATCTGTACATAAGCAACAATGGTAAGCAACTGTAAAAGTTTTCAATTCCAGACTACCAGACTCCCCTGAATCTCCATTAGTCCAGAGTAAGAGTTACTGATGTACCTGTGCCAGTAAATGTGACCTCATACCTCATAGGCACTTGACAGGCGTAGTCTGTAGAACACAGGAATAAACACATGAGCAGGAATAAGAAGGCCCAAAAAGTAGGAGCAGCCCAGGAACCAATACTGTGTTCCAAAGGTGTACACCTCTGAAGGAGCTCCCAAGATGGCCACTGCCGACTGGAAGGTGGCCAGGAGGGACAGGGACACAGGCAAGCAGCTCATGGACCGGTCAGCCATCAAGAACTCCTATGACACAGCAGACTGGTTTAGCAGACAGACCACCAAGGCCATCTCTATAGCCAGACTGCATTTTCATCTGCCATTGTACAATATTTTTGAGTGATCTTGCTAGTAAAGATGTTTATTGGAGTGTATAAATATAAAAAGACACCGCCGCCGACACTGATGATGGCAAGCGGTCTTAGAATGTGATGATGGCAAACTCAGAGGGTGGGAGAAAGAGCCAATATTACCTATGGATTACATAGTATTGAACTTGGTCATTTCTATTAGTGACACACTATATCTCCCCATAGAAATCCCCATTTTAGCTGCTCCCCCTACACACAGTGTTGGGATGTAACTGAATACATGTACAGAGAATACGTATTCTGAACACTAATTTTGAGTAACTGTATTCTGACACAGTTACTTTTTCATTTAGCGGTATTTGGAATACAGTTACTTTTCTAAAATTAAAAAAACAAAACAAAACATTACAGTATCTGATCATGTAATTTTAGCTTCAACTGCACATACTTGGTGAGAAAAACTAACAACAACTTATGGTGAGGCATGTGTGATTTTTCCATCTCCAGTTAGTGATAGGAAATGCTTTAAAAATGGTGAAACAAATAAAAGCTATTATTAATACTATATTGCATCTTTACCCTATACTTTAACTCAATGTAAAAGTATTAAAAGCATTCAGAGTACAGTACTCTGATTGAACCATGTATTGGAATACGTTACAAAATACATTTTAATGTAATACTCAGTAACTACATACACTTTCAAAATATTTTTGCCATCACTGCCAACAGAATATTGTGATTTCTCATTTGAAAACTGGAAATTAGTTAAATCTGGACAGACTCAAGGAAAATAATAATAGCATGGCTTTAGTGCTTAAAGCCTGGCACAAAATGACAGCTGATTCATTGGAGGCCTGAAAAAATGAAAACTCATCAGTCGTGAACAGGTGAACGGAGTTCACGGTGACTGAGTGCATAGGCTGGTGCTGAGCAGGCACCAGCCTATGTCTTTTCAAGGTGTGTCTCTGGGCTTAATGCATAGTAACCAAAAACAACAATAGGTTAAATGAGTTTAGACACTGGCACTTTAGATGAAACTGCATAATATGGACTGGACAAGGTTCAGTTCATATTATGCAGTTAGAGGTTCACCTGTGTTGTGCGCTGACGACCTCCAGAGAAGGCATAGAAGAGGCCAATACCAGCTGAGGCCACCAGAAGTACAGCAAAGATGACATAGTCGACTGTGGTAAAGTGCATCTGGACAACATCCCCCATTCTGAGGTGTCTTGGGGTCACAAGATCTGCAGAAGTGCCTGACCCATAGGTGACCTGAGGACAAACAGCAAATCATGACCAATGGTTATTGCTGATCCATCACATCAGTGCTCATGCTTTTGATGATCCCAAGATCAGTGGAGCAGTTTAATTTTTGGCCCCATTGTTTAAATCAAGATTTCCAAAAGAACATATTAAAACTTATACTTCTTATTGTATTATGATAAATATTTAGAGGTAACTTTATTTAATATTTAATCAGTCACTTTTTGTTTAGTCAAGGCACGGCAGGAGAGCAAGCAGTGCAGTATCTCAGCACAATGTCCACTTCAGCAACAATTTCTGTGGAAGAAACTGTTCAACATGGGGAGTCATACGAGCTTCAACAATATTATTACAACTGAACAGACACACGTGAGCTTCTCAGAAATACCCATTTAATATTTGCTTTAACCAAATGAGCCTTTGTGTTTTTATCATCTCTGGTAACTGGTTTCCCTCAATAATAAAGCCCTGTCCATGTCAGTTTGAGTGAAGCTCTAAGCTCTCACCAAATATGACCAGCACATGACCAGCCTTAAGAGGTGCAAGGTCAAGGACACTGTCAGTTTGTGTCAGCTAATCTTCTGTCCCACTTAAAACTCCTGGGATATGGAAATAATGTGTTTTATTATGTGTATTATTATTTATTATGTGTATTATGACGAAACAGTCATCATTTAGTAATAATAATACCAGTAATAATAATAGTACTGTTCACCAACAGTAACTAAGAATATATTAGTATTGCATTCACACTTATGACATGTCTTCTCTGTGTTAATAAAGGCTCCTTCTGTAATTTTTGGAAACATTACATTTTTGTGTATTTATTGTCAATAGTAATAGTCAACAGAAGTCATAAATTTTAACTAAACACGCTGTTATGGTATTTAGTATTTTTTAACTCTAAATTGAAGGTCAACATTTATTTATATCTAATACTAAATAGGCTAATATTAGAAACTGTTATAACAAAGTTTTATCTATCTGAATGTCACCATATCAAACTGCCCATGGCATCATGCCTTTTAAATGTCATCCACCCAATATTTACCTATTTAAGGAATATTTTAGTGTTTTCTATTCAAAACCGTATGTTCAAAAATGTATGTTTCTGATTTTGTCAGTCTCCCAAACACATATCTGTTGCAGGCACGTGACAAATCAAACTGACTAATGATTACTTGGATGAGTTGAACTCTGCCCTTTGTCTCTCAAGAGTGTAACTAACTCCATCACTCTTCCTTTAGCGCTTCAAAAGTGGAAACTACCAAACTATCCTTAGGCAAACTCTTAATTGGCGAGATTTGTGGAAATATTCTAGGGCTGAATTTGTTGGAAAAATATCTGAATGTGTATTTTGTTATATGAAATTATTGCATTTATATATATATATTAGGGGTGTCAAATTATCGCGTTAAGTGCGATTAATTAATTACAGTCATATTTAGCGCGTTATGTTTTTTAATCGCGTTAATCTCATTTTTAATCTCTAACTTTAGTGTTTCTGTATGCGAGTTGCTTTATTATAAAACCTGTTTTTATGTGTTGTTGGGACAACAACAACACACACACACACAAAAAAACACATTTATACATTTTTTTATTTCGGTAATTCCACTCATTGCCGGAAACCCACACAAAACGCGTGCAGTAAGAGCGATGTAAACGTCATGTTCACGTTTGCGGCGTCAGTCACACAATTGACGAGGTCGAAAAGCCAGTAGAACAGGTGCACAGGTAAAAACACATTCGTGTCTTGGAAATTATTCTCCCGACGTGAAATATAAAACAAAATAACAAATATAAAATCGCCTACAACTTAAATGTCACTGGTGAAAACAACCTGCATAGGCTCATGATGTCTGCACTACTGTCCTATAGTGACCTGCCACATGAGGGGACACGCACACAAACACACACAAACACAAACAAACACAAACACACACAAACACACACCTTCATCATCGTCATTAACCTGAGAACGCGGGGACCACGTTTCCTTCCGTAGTTACTGCGCGGACACCGACGTGCTCCCGTGAGCCGCGTGAGGATCGTGTTTTCTCGCGTACGCTGCGTAAACCGCGCTTCCTCCTGTGAGCCTCTAAACCAGAACTAACACCAAGACTAAAATCAGGACTAATCCAGTCCAGAACTAAACCAGGACTAAACCAGAACTAAAACCAGAACTAAAACCAGGTCTAAACCAGGTCTAAACCAGGACTAAACCAGCACTAAACCAGAAATAACACCAGGACTAAAACCAGGATTAATCCATTCCAGGACTAAACTAGGACTAAAATAGGACTAAAGCAGGTCTAAACCAGGACTAAAACAAGGATTAAAACCAGTGATCTCATATAGAAAGCATTTCTCTATCAATAATATTTTGAATATGGTTAAGGAAAGACTGGACTTTTTATTGTCTTTAGACAAAAGTTATTCTGTTCAGATTTCCTCGTCTTTGCTACTTTACAGCAAACAGTTTCTTATTCATGGAGACTTGGGCCCAACAACCAATTTGGAGAGATTTGTTAAACAATAAATGACTTTATAAAGTCACTTTTTTTTGTTCTATATCAGTCTTTTGATCTGCCACAATAATGTAATAATGAATTTAAATGAAAATACCTCAAATTGAAGGCTTTTCTCAGCAATTTTTAGGTGAGATTAAAATGAGATTAATTATATTAATTAATTACAGATCATAATTAATTAATCTCTCAATTTTTTTAATCGCATGACAGCACTAATATATATATATATATATATATATATATATATATATATATATATATATATATATATATATATAATTATTATTATTATTAATAGGCTATATATATTTTAATACAAATTTTGAGGCTCTTTGAGGCCTTACAGCGACTTTACTTGGGGCATAAACGAGCTTACTTGGCTTACGGACAGGCACCGGGGACGTTCTTGTTCAATCACTGAGGAGAGGGCACTGTCTGTGATGAAGGGAGACTTCACTAAAGTGTAGGGGAGCTGAGAGGGAACAGGGACAGGATTTATTAAACCGAATAGGACTTGCATCACGGCGGAAGGGAACCCAAATTAAAAAATTGACCTCGTGAGTAACTTTACACCCTGACCTTCGCACGTGCCTTTAGGTTAATAAACTACTTTCTGACTGTCTCATGCAATATAATTACTTCAACGTATTGTGCGACACCCACATTTAAAAAGAGAAAACTGAATGAGCATTTTAACATTACCTTTTAGCAATACTCTGTTCTTCAGGACCTCTCCGTGCCTTTCATACACTACTACAGGATCCAAACTACAGCGGCATTTACAACCAACTCTCCCTGACAGACATGGCGCTGCTTCAACGTGCGTGTCCTGCTCTATTCACTTGTCTCCTCGATTCCTCTGCTGTCGAGCACGCCCACTGATGAAAGAGCCATAGAGAAGAAAGGTAGGCTGTTTCCTATTGGCTCTTACTTCTCACTGGGTGGGCTTTACAGCTGAAGAATCGAATAATTGAGGTTACGAAGACACAAGTGGAACGCACCCCACTCTATGGAGCGCACATGCGTATAGCGCACGTTGATTATTAAGGTAGAGATCCACCAGGTGAACTTAGGGATCTATAATAAACTATAAACGAGTAACGACCTAACCCCCGTTGTGTACATGCAGGGAAGACAATAAACGCGCGCCTCTAATATTGTCCGACATATCCACGAGCGCACTGAATAGACACGCACAGTTGACGCACAGCCAGTTGACCAACCACAGTTCAATAAACCCCTGAACCTGTTTAGAGGTCATACGGTACATTAAAATAAACTCACCTCAGGCTGAAAATTTGGATTTTTATACTGTCACAGCTGTCATCGTTAAAGCTGGGTTGATCAGCACGATGTTGCGTGCGCTGAGTAGGCCATTCAAACGACTCCTTTCCGTTTCACGGCCTCTTGAGCAAAAGCTGTGCAGTTTAAGATAAGCGTAATACATACACGTTTATGTATTTTTTTGCTATTTCATTCGTCATGCCGTCGAAACCCTCTGGCCAGTGGAGCTCAGTGCGCATCACAGCACTCACTGATGGGTTAGAGTCGTTGGACCAATGGCAGAGCGGCGCGCCCCCTCCTCGCGGCTGACTCATAGCCTCAGCCTAGTGATAATAAACACAACATAATACCCCCAATAACAGTATTAATTTTCATGGAGGAGTACAAAAACCACCGGTAAGATATGTCAAATGCTGTGACTTCCTGGGCTCCAAGAGTTACTCTACCAAAACAAAGTATTTTATTAAATGTCTTAAATTAAATTGACGCCACATTATCATTTCAAATGGTAGTGTACCGCTCCTCGGTCGCTTTTGTCAGACTCGGCAAAACATTTAGGCATTATTGTGTCATCTTTGCCACCAAAATTATTAAAGCCATTGTCATACAGATGTTCCATACTTTTATCCTATGGCAGTCCTGCACAATACACATTCAAATGTCTTTCAACACAAGCCTTACATTTCTGGTGAAGCATTTTATACTCATCTACATAAATACTGCAACAAGATGGGGCCTTCTGATTAATTCAGTCACAATTTAAAAAAGTAATAATTATGACTTACTACCAGGTTATTTGCTCTTGAAACTGACATATTTTTGCTGTTTGTATTAATGTGTTGAGAAATGCATTGGAAGTTTAGAAAATTCTGTTCAGAAATATGTGCCATTGGAAAAACTGTAATAACAACTCTCATCATGATCTGTCACTATTTTGTTATTTCAAACCATTTGTGTCACACACTCACAATGCAAAAATTTTACAGACAAATAGTACAGTTTTTACACATAGCTTCAAACAGCGTTCTCTCATACATACACATTTTTCAGAAAGAAATGTACTTCCAGAACTGGAGATGGGAGAGCGGCTAGATAAATCAAAAATGGCTTTTGGTAAAACTGGATAAATAAACTGTCCAGTTGGCAGAAGCCTTTAGTTTAGCTGCCTGATGATGTTGTTAATGTCCACACTGCGAAATCCAGGCGCTCCGAGGTCTTTGAGGAGCCCTGCCTTGTCCCTTGCAGCGTGCCTCGCCACTGACAATTTGAATGGTTGCAGGAAGTTGTTGGCGGCGCGAAAACCTTTTCCAACCGAGTAGATCTCATGAATGAGGTCCTCTAAACAGATGATCCCATGGTGACCTGGACAGCACAAAAACCAAACACAGGTCAACATCAAATTGTATAAAATATTTGGAATACAAAATCTGGCCTAAACCAAGGCTTCTTCAGTCAGAAACATTAAAATCATGGCCTATCATGTTTTCACGATCCAAGTTTATAAAATACTTCCAATGGCACAGAGTTGCCATGGTAACATGCACCCAAGTAAAAACCTGGTTTGTAAATGTGACCTGCGTCAAATCACCCTGACTTCATTAAAGATGCAACATATCAAACAGGTGCAAATAATCAAATTTTTATCCTATTCATTTAATGACATGATCAAGCACGCACTTCAATTCTTATCACATATTATAAACATTCAAATTTATCTGAAAGAACAATTAAATCAGTGATAATGTAGAAACAGTAATAAAATAGGCCTAAATTGTGTGTCTTAGCACTACACTTTCATACCTGCATAATACTGATTTTAGTTGAATAAAAATATCCATGCGTGCCATAAATCTATTGTCTGTGCCCTCTCTTGCTCCCTTCTCATTAGTCTGATAATAATCACAATAGATTTTGAGGTCATTTGTCAGTTGTTTTGTTGCTTTATTGATGAGGCCTTCTAAGATTCACTGCAGCTAAACCTCTGACCTGACTACCATTGTTGTGCAATCAAGGCCAGAGCCTAGAATTTTTGGATAGGATGGTTATTGCAAAGATGAATGGGAGAGTTTATCATCATACCCATGTGTTGTTCGATGAAGGCGTTGTCTGTCAAGGGAATCCTTTTGCGGCCGATTCTTGCTTGTCCCCTTTTCAGAATAAGCTCACGAACAGACTTTAAGTTAGGGAATCTGGTAAAAAAAACAATATATATATTATATATTATATAAAAACGCACGCACGACATTGGAGGCAATTTTCTTCTCCTATATTTTGTCAGTTTCACAGTTGGTAGGTACTCACCCCCATGCCACGTACGGCTCAACCACCTTCAACATGGCTGTTGAAGTTTTGCTAATTTTAACGAAGGTTCCACTGAAGATCTTCCTTAATCTCAGCATCTGAATTACCTTCATAACCTTGGCACTCACTCCTTTAATCCTAGCAAAGGATGCAAAACAATTCCATAGTTGGTTAACTTTGACAAAGAATATATACAGTCCGTCTTATTTGTAAAAATCATAATGAGTGGTACATTTATTGGTGGTATCTGGGACATTGCTGGAAAAATATTTACCTTTATTAAAAACATAAAAAATGCTTCAACTGTGGACATTATTGGCTAAATCATCACTACAATGAAAAGTTATTAATTAGCAAACTATTAGAGCTGGCGAGGCAGACCACAGAGTGCATCAGATGGCTGTTCTTCTCACAGCATTTTATTTGTAGCACAATCTCGGAAACAATCTCAAATATCCTAATATAACACTGCAATCTAGCCATTTGACAAAGTACTGTTTAAATCTTCATTGTCTATCATATATTGCAACTAGTCTACAGCAGGAGATGTTTATTTGTATAGCACATTTTATCAGCATGACGGCTTTCAAAGTGCTGCAAATAGCAATGTAACATTTAACTCTAAAAAGTCATCAGAATTAGGTTCAGGACAAATGGAACTAATGGAAACAACAGATACAAAATTTGCACCTAATGCAGCAGATGAGCTAAGATACTCACTCTCTTATTCTTACAACAAATGCAAGCTTGTTTGTTGCAGGTGGAAGAGCTGTAGCCGGCCTGTGCTCATTTCTGCGAAGACGACTTTCATCGCGATGTTTCTTGTGGCTGTCTTTTAAAAAGTCTTCCAAACGCTTAAATTTCAGAGGTTTGCCTTTTGAAACCTGAAATGGAGACCAAAAAAGGGAAAGATGCTTCTTCACAACATGGACAAAACTGACAGCTACTGTACATTTTTATATTTACTAAATGTATTAAAACTTTGTCATGAGTTCACTTTTTGCTTCTGTTTTTTAAATGTTTTGTATTGTGTTCCTAATACCTTGGTCTAATCTGGAGTATTTACAACTGTATTGTATCTGGTGATTGTTAGTATGTACTATCACTGAAATATAGTATATATGACTTCAGAAACGAAAAATAGTTTATCATCTTTTTTTATCATAGCTAAAAGTACAATCTTTACTGACTCCAATTTAAAGAAAAATATATTTCTGAAAATAAATCCAAAGAGAACATACCTTTCTTTTTTCTAGCAGAGCGAGTTTGGCCTGTGTTGCTTTGATAGCCTGATACGCTTTCCGCTTTTTCAGCAGATATTCTGGAACCAACTTGATGACCTTTGGAGATCTGTTAGATTCATCACAGACAAAATAATTCATGTCAAGTCAAAACATTTGGCTAAAAATAAAATGCAACCAAGCTGTAAATTTATCAACCAATGGTGATTAATGTACACTGTCCTGTCTTAATTAACAAAATAAGTAAAAAAGAAATCTACCGAAGTGGTTTTGCTGCAAAGTGCCTACGATAAATTAGAATAGGGTAGGAAATAAAATTTAATTCATATTTATTTTAAATGAATTATAAAATTCTACAAATTCACATAACAGAATAAAATGTAAGCAAGTTTCTCTTGGAAGTTATACGACTGTAGTACGTTTTTAAATAACCACATAATTCCGTAAATAAGATAGATCATATTTCTTTCCAGGTGTCTAATACATACAAGAATCTTATGTTTATTTAACATACTTGGCAGATAAGGATTTATTTGGCCACTGTCGAGATACAGTACCTAGTGCTAGTGTGATAAAGGAAGAAAACTGCAGATGTGAAGAGAAACCAGCGTATAGTGTTTTACTGATGAAAAGAAGAACATTATTTGATTACTTATGAACTTTAAAATTATAAATAAAAGACATCCATAACTCCCATCCTCCCCCTGGCCCTAACCTAACCAGTATCTAAAAACCCGGCCGTAATTTTATCCATAACCCTCCAACCCAAAAAATGAAGGAGCACAGAGCAGTGGGGATAAACACATTTTGCTTTATAAAAAATGTAATGTAAAAAAACAACAAAAAACACTTTAAACACGCGTGTTTACACGTTACAGACATAGGCTAGACTCCGATCAGAAACGAGTTGGCATCAGAAATTCTAGTTTTATACACCATCCACTACTTAAATTGGCTCGATTCAAACTTTTCTATAATTATGAGACGCGCTACACTAGGCAAATGAACAGAAATTGCAAATGAAACACTGGATGGTAATGGATTAAAAAAACAAACGTGGACTTACTCCGTTTCAGCCATCCTTAAGATCTGTGTGGACGCAGGAAAATTACGTCACCTTTGTTTATATTCTGTCGGCGAAAGAAGCGTTAGCGCCACCAACTGTCTTGGGGGATGAACTTACTAACAAACTCAGGTACAAAGTAATGATTCAAGAAATTACTCAAGATAAGTGCAACTAAGTACCACGCACCTCTGAATATAGCAAATGCATTTGATATTGTAAATGAAAACACTGAAATGATGACACTTTCTTACTGGGTAAAAACCTCTTTATTTCTTTAAACATTTTACTTCATGATAAAACAATACTAAATAAAAAGCAGCAACGTCCTATTGTTTTTTGCACATCTCTTCCTCTTTTGGAGACATAGGCCATTGGAGCCAATCTTGTTTTACGTCTGCGGCGCCTTCTGCAACTGCAAAAGAACAACATAAACTCATTAATCAAAGTGCCAGACAAAGATACACTATCACAAAGCAAAAGACATAACTGTACACAAGGAGATCCGAGTGGAAATAGTTCAATTTGTAATAAAGGAGATGTTATTTGGGGGGAATTAACATGTAATTAAATCCAAACTGTGCACACCAGTCACACCTACAAAACACCCTCTCTAGGTCAGTATGGTTCCCAGCGACCCCCACTATACCTGTGGTACATGAGAAGCTACTGGCTTACTATACAGAAAGTGGGCATTATATACTAGATGGACAGTGGCAATGGCAACTAAGAGCAGAGCAGGAATCACCTCCATCATGAGCACAAAACACCATCAACTGGCAAATTGTCCATAATCTCGTTTTCTTACCTACGCTCATGACTGATTTTCATCCCAAAACCAGTACTGTGAGGTCAGGTTAACAGAAAGAGCCCAACATGCAGTGGAACAAAGCAGGTGTGTTTTACTGTGACATCAGTTATACCCACAGCAGAACCATATGGAATTTACCCATGTTTGTAATTATTGTTTACATATCCAAGTGTGTGTTTGTAGTTCTATTTTTGTGTGAGCCAGTGTCAAATTTAACAGTTGAGAAGTGACAGTATGTCACAATTCACAAGTGTCAGCATATATATCCAATAGTGTATCATTTAATACTATACCAACTAAGAGCAAACCCAAATGTATCAAAAACAGGATTTTATCTGAGATTGGCTCATGTCCCATTAATGTTTACCGTGCTCTGCCTCTGTAGTGTCACGAGCATGAAATAGTTCTGTTAAAAAGAAGGCACAGTTGAAAACATCTACAGCTGAAGGCACTCATCTGCTCCGATGTCTTACCTGGAGGTGTCCCAAGGCGAGAGTTATCGAAGAACTGCTTTGGACAGTTTCTAACAAGAAACTCTGAGCTGCTTCCACCGTCAAAGAACCTGCTTTTGGGGGAGTTGAGGAGTGTCAGAGCCGGAGAGTCCAGGGCCTTCCGGGGGGAGCGCAGATTTTTCCTGGGAGAGTCACACCGGGGCCGTTTTGAAGGGCTTCCTGGATGTAGCTCCCTATTGGATTTGGTCTCAACGTCATTCCTCATCTTGAGGGCACGGTGCTTCCACTTGCCGACCTCAGCCTGCAGACTGGTAACCAGGCTATAACAGCAGAACCACATCAGACGTATGTTTATATGAAAAGTTTGATGAAACATTTGTGAATTAATAAATCTAATATTATAACAATATTTGGTATACAATACATGATATACTGAATTCAAATACTGGTGATTTGAAGGGCTCTGGGTGATGTTACCTCTCCAGCTCAGTGATTCTCAGTTTGAGTTGTCTCGCCTCCTCCTCGAGTCTGCCCTTTTCCACAAACACACTAGTTTGAGCCACACCTTTAGGCTGAACCAGACGGGCATGAAGAGCCTCTCCCTCCAGGCCTGCAACACAAACACCCAGCCACAGTCTGTCAGTCATCTTTTGGAAAGGGGGACTCTTTCCAAAAGACTACAAGTACATGAAAACTTGGAAACTTAAATCCACTCATTAGAACCCTGCATTAGGTTTTAGCATCCAAAAGATGATTTAGAAAGAAGTTTGTAAAAAAAGAAATCAGTTACAGATTTCAGACGACATTTTTGGTACTTGAATAAAGAAATGGTTGGCTTGGCATTCTTCAGCTCCAGTGTGACAGAAGAACAGAAGACGCTGATGGTGATAGAAAAGGAAGGTTCAGAGATACCACTAAAGCGATGTGATGCCCTTAATCAAGCAGATTATGAAGGGAAGCAAATCAGTGATTTTGTCACCACCAGCACGATGCGTTTCTTCGAAGCTCTTGATCTGCCAAAAACATTTTTACCAATTCCCCCAGCAAACTGGGCTGATGATGTAGACTTTCAGAAGGGCCGCTAAAATTTAGCTTTTTTTTTTTGTGTGCAATATTTTGCATTCCAGGAAAGTTGTCAGTGATGATGTTGCTGAAAGGTGGATGAAGCTTATTCAAGATTTTAACTGTAGCCAAATAAGAATGAAAGAATCAGAAATGGTATCTACTGCAAGTTGTTAAAGAGCACATGTGTATCTTTTGTGACGCCAATAAAGCCACAACGGAGCTGGACTTTCTAAGTAATTTTTGTTCCAGTCTCAGTTTGTGTTTCCAAAATAAAATGACAAATTATTTGAATACACCTTATTTATTTGGTTAACTATGTTATAGTATAGGCCCTATAGGGCAATTTCAAGTGTATCGAGCTACTTCTAAATATTTATTAATTTGCATAACATTTGGACCCAAATATTTTGGTCAGATATGGAACCAAATGCAGAGTTCTTATCTAGAGAATCTTAAAAAAAATATTTTTTTGGACCACCCTAGAATATATAAAAGCATAATTGCTTCTGGTACAATATCCTAAAATTTAAATGTTACAACCAATTATTTATTGTTATGTTTTTAGATTTTATTGAGCTACGCTATGTTTACGTCTTCTCATAACAAAACTATATAACTAAGTTTCAGCTGGAGAATTTGGGAGGGAAACATCAAAGCAGCCCTCCATCATAAATAGAAAAATCTAATTAGCAATACATTTTAGAAAATGAAGACACTGAAGACATTGTGATTATGTCAGCGATGAGTGAATTATTAGCAACTGCTTGGTAAAAATAAAGAAATGACTAAATGTAGATTGAAGGAAAAGTCACTAGTCATTTTTGTGTTCTTACAGAATTCATCTCTCTGCTGCTGCGATCGGAGGGTTTCCTTCAACCTCCTGAGTGATGTCTCCTTTCCATCTAAAAGCGATGTCAGCTTCTGAATACTGACACAGGCAAACAGACAATGAGCATGTTGAAGAAATAAGCATGAAACTGCTAACCACACCAATGGACAACTCATGTTTGTACTTTTCTGATGATGACTGGAGCTCCATTTCCAGTTTGGAAATCTTATTGTTAAGTTTTGCCAGTTTCACAATGTCAGCAGAAGAATTTCTCTGTCAGACAAGAACAAAGATGAATTCAGAGTAAATGCTGTAAAAGTGCTGTGTGCTCCTCACCTCAGCCTCAGCCTGCTGTAGTCGGGTGTAGAGCTCTTCAATGGTGCACTCCCTCTCCTGGAGTTTTGCACAAGTGTCCTGCAGCTCTGTCTGCAGCAGCTGAGTGGCTTCTTTATGAGTGGCAACTTGATGCTCTGCTTTGACCTGGGCCTTTTGCAGCTCCTCTTTTTCTAAGCTCAGTATCTGGAAAAAAGATTATTATATTTCCAACTTGTGTACATCTGACTGAATGTTGGTGAAATGCAGCTGCTTATGTTTCAATAAAGGGTGAAAGGTGCCAGACATACCCGAATATGATCCTGGGCAGTGTGTAGCTGAACCTGCAGTTTCTGATTGTCTTTTATGAGAGACGCCTGTGTTTTGAGAGGTGCTCCCTCCAGTCCATGTTGCAGAGTATACCTCTTACTCTTCTCATCTTCAAACAGAGTCTGTACCTGAGCCACCTGCTGAGTCAGCTCTTTCAGTAGGCCACTGTGTTCCTCTGTGACAGCCTGTACACACGGTATTCAAATTAGCTGCTGACATCATACCATTGTGGGTAATAGCACCCAAACCAATTTCCACAATGAAAACACTACCAAAAAGGCAGATACCTTAAAAAGGCTGTTCCTTTTCTGAAGCAGAGTGGTACGGAGCTGTTGCTCAGTGCCCAGGAATGAGTCCAGCGCAGAGACATCTATAGGCTCTCCACGACACATCTGCTGAAGCTTTGTCTCAAACCTTTCCTTTTCTTTGAACTCAGTGGAAAGCTCACTGCGGTATAAGTCTGAAATTCTATCGAAAGTACTGTCCATTTTCTACAGAGACATAAAGTATGATTAACCTGTGAACTAGGGCTATGCACTTAATAGACAAATATTGAAATCCTGTCATTTCTGATAGTCAGTAAAGCCGTAAAAGCATGTGGTTTGGATTTACATTTTTTGTGTTAAAACGTGCTATGTCACCTGCAGGAAGTTATGCAGTGTTGCTTTAAATGGCAAGTATTAAACGTCTGTATGTTTATGTTTAGGGATTTAAGAGCCAAAATAAAGGCATTGTTTTTTGTCATACATTTCAGGTAGAGTAAAAACTGTTGCCATATGCACTAAAATGTAACAACAGATGTGTATGCCAATGAAAAGGTTGAGAGGCTAAATGGTCAGATCAAAGGTTACTACCTTCAGTTGCAATAAAATATGAAAGTTTGAAAACACAAACCTCAAGGTACAGCTGCCTCTTTTCGAGGACCTCCTTCAGCCTCATTTTCCACTGCAACACAAAGTCCATGTCTTTTATGGAGTAGCTTGGTGCATGTGCTCTGCACAGCAGGACATCCTGCAAACGCCTCTCCTCAAACACAATTAGGTCCTTCTTTACCAGCTCTTCAAATAACTGTTGGTACCTGAGGGCATACTTCTGCAGATTCTCCTGAGAATAACAATAATTTATTCTGATTACATTTAAAATCACCTGTGTTGGTTTATAGCCTCCAATGAAAGCATGGAAAAGAAACATACTTACAGACATGATAGTCAAATTTTGAAGAGCTTGCCCACTCAAATGATTGATCACATGAAAAGAATCAACGGTGCTTTTAGGCAAGGAGCTAAAGCAGGATGGAGTCTGGAAGACCTTGGATTTCACTTTCAAGGACGTATTGTTTGAACAAATTTCGGCAAACCTCTTGAACTTCTTAAATGACTTCTACAATTGATGTACAATGGCTTGTTTAAGCATCATGAGGCTAATTTCTGTGCAGAAGAGAATGATGTGGGATGTTATACCTGAAGGTGCAGAGTTGAGTCATCTAGGAGTAGGGACAGTGGGCCCTCCTCAGGTGGAGAGCTAAGCTGTTCTCTTAGATTAGAAATAGTCTGGTTGGCTTCACTTAGTAACTGGACATAAAAGGATTGACATTGAGACAGAAAGACAGAAAAAACGATTAAAAAAAAAAAAAGGGTGAGACATTCTCCAACCTGCAAAACTTGTGCTTCAGGCTCTTTCTTCTTTAACATCTCCAACTCCTTTGTAAGTAGTTCCACCTAAAACAAGTAATCTTTCAATGCTTCAAATGTCTTTTAAAACAACAAAGACAAGTTAATACAGTGATGGTAAAACACCAGAGATAGCAAGTTCAGCTCAGTTTGGTCGCTGCTTGCCAATAGTGATTGACAACTTATTTTGTGTCATCCTTGACCTTGGGCCTTTTGCCCATGCCCTGGCTGGGAAACAGTGTTCTAATAAGCAAGGTTCTTGTAAATGTTTAGTACCTTTTCAACACTGTTGTCCAGAGCCTGCTGCAGCTGCTCTCTGTCCTCAGTGAGAGAGCTGAGTCTGGACACAAGTTCCTTCTTGTCCTCTGTGGAGCCATCTACCTCCGCACTCTGCAGTCTCTCTGTAAGACTCTGAAGCTGGTGCCCCAAAATGAAGTCAGATATATTTGACAGATGCTGATATGCAACTACTAGGGGTAAAGTCCTTTAGTCGATTAATCAGTCAATGGCGTCTTTGTCAAGCATAATTTGCATTAGTCAACTAAACATTTTAGATTATAAAGATTCATATATAATAACATGGTATTTAGTTTAATCCATCTTTATATAAATACATAATTTCCTGATACTTTTTTCTGCATTAATAATTGGTTGTGCATGAACTCCTGTGCAGGTGGTGTTCTGAATGTAGTTCGGGACACATACATAGAATCGACTAATGGAGTGGCGGGACATGTCTTTAGTCAACTACAGCTCTAGTGACTACAGAGTTATTTTAATAGCTCCACGTTACAGAAGCACTCACCTGTTGGTTTAATGAGCTGTGCTCTTGAGCTAGCTCATGGTTTATTCTTTTCTGTTCACTCAACTCCTCCTGAACTAATCTCAAGAGCTCCTGCTTTTGTGAAGTCTAAAAAAAAAAAAAAAAAAAAAAGTTTATAAGTTTAACAGTTTAAAAGCTAAAAGTTTTGCATTTGAGGCTTCAAAGTGAGTTCTCACCAATTCCAAATTGTTGTGTAAATTGTCTTCCAGACGACTCTTTTCCTCTTTGACATCATGGAGAGAAGCATTTAACTGAGAAACCTGTTGACCGAGATATGTAAACTGTATAGTCTAATGTTCTGGAAGCAGAGCAACATAGCACAAAACTTTTTCCTACCATCTTTAAGTTACTGTGCAACTCTTCCTCCAAATGAATCTTCTGCTCTCTGACCAATTGCAGAGATTCATTCAGCCGAGTAATCTGCTGATCAAAAATCTGAATAAAAAAATACGCCACACAAAAAATCCTCCATGCAATGACTCCTGCAGTGACAACTGTTCAAACCTCAAGTTGCAGTGTGTTAGTCCTGTTGTCCAGGAGGTGCTGGAATTGCTGCTTCTCCTGTGTAAGTGAGTCCAGAGCCTGCTGCAGCTGCTCTCGGTCTTCAGTGAGAGAACTCAGTCTGGACACAAGCTCATCCCTCTCCTCTTTAGACCTCTCAATGTCTGCTTGTACATGCTCGAGTTCCTTGGTCTGTATGAGGGAACAGTGTTTAAGATTTCACAATTCTCCGATAAAAAAGTCCTGATGTTTCACAGATTTTCATTAGAAATACAATACAACACAAACCTGTCTCTCCAGCTCTGTGTCCCTGTTTTGACTCCATCTTTCCAAGTCCAAATTCTTCTGATTCTGCTCCTGAAGCATCTTCTCCAAAGACTGTAGAGTTCTCTGAGTCTCATCAAGCTATTATAAAAGATATGTATATACATTTGTAATACCTTATTGTGAACTGTTGTATCTTCAGAGAAAAGTCAAAAACATTGAATTATTTTGTACGAAATATAAAAAGCTAACCCTTTTGTATAACATTTGCAGGAGTAGTAACCCATCAGAGAAAGAGGGCAATATAAAAGTTGCATATTAGTGACATTAAAAATGGGTGTGGTGTCCAATTGTACAAACACAAAAAACTTTGTATTGTTGCTGAATCCTTGCTAAAATCTTTTTCTTGAACACAGACTTCAGAGTCAATCCTGCTTTGTTTTGACTGTTACAGGACTTCTGAAAGGGATATGGCTGCAGACCAACCCACAGACCTCCACCAGGAGAATCCTTACATGGCTAACCTCCATCCTCAGCTCTCTAAACGTAAACAAAAAGCGGCCTTAACAAATGACCACCAAATTCCACTGTTTTCAACATAACATTGCAGAAGTTTACATCATTTTACACTAAAAACAAGCCCAACCCCCTTTCTTAACCTTAACCGTTAGAGATATGTGCTTAATCTTAATTAGACACAGAGCCTACGCCAACATTCAGGGAGATGTTGCGTCTAATATTTCAGGGCTATTTAAGCCCTAGCCTATGTAGGTGTATGGTCAAGGCAACAGCTGATAGAAAGTGTAATTAAGTCATTTACAAAGTAAACTAATGAAACGGTGAAGGGCATGTGGGTGGAGGTGCATCCAGGTGAATGCCTGCAAGGTAAGGTCCTCTGGCAGGTCTGCAGCTAAAAGGAGTAGCTGGCCAGGATACAAATAAAAGGTTTTAAAAGGATAGATGGACCCCTTACCTTCTGCGTGTTCTGTTGCAGGTCATTCTCCAGTTGGCTCTTGTCTGCACTGGCAGTTTGCAGAGAAGCCCGAAGCTGATCCAGCTACAAAAACAAAAACAATCTAGTAAAAACTAAAACTGCACATAAATAATACTTCAATTAATATAAGTCACCTCGTGTTGAAGTTTGGCCATGTCCTTTTGGGTCTCTGCCTGATTGAGCTCACTCTGCAAAGAAACCTGAGAACACACAAAAAATTTTTCTGAATGTCTTTGAAGGCCTGAGCACCTTCACAAATTCAACCAATAAAACTCAGCAGCACAGTTACCATGTCCATCCTGCAGTCCAGGAACTGCTGCTTCTCCTGTGTAAGTGTGTCCAGAGTTTGCTGTAGCTGCTCTCGGTCCTCAGTGAGAGAGATCAGTCTGGACACAAGCTCATCCCTCTCCTCTTTAGACCTCTCACTGTCTGCTTGTACACGCTCAAGTTCCTCTTCAAGATACTTTATCTGTACAAAGGAAATACTGATTTAAGATCAAAAGAATTCACACGGCCTGCATCTCAAAGTTCTCCACTAACTGAGTTTAACTATGCTTAATGCAAAAATGAAGCTACACCTGTCCACAAGTTGATTGGAGAACACATTCTTTGATGAAGAGATGAAAAATTTTGATAAACCTATAGGAAATCTTAGTCTCTAAAGTTATTATTGGGCAATTTGTTTTACAAGTGTTTAACCTATCACAAGATGTAAATTTGTTAAACAGATGCTCGGCTCTTTGATAGACCTGCGGTTTGATTAGAGAAACCAAGGACAGGGTTTAGGCAGAGCAGGCCATATTTAAACATGGCTGCCTCTTCCATTTCTTAATGATTTGTTAGTGAAGACTAACTGGGACTGGTTTGAGCAAAAATGTCTTAGAAAATAGAATTCTTTGCAGTATATTAATGTTGGTTTGTTTGTCTACTATAAATTCAACATTGTTGCATTGGGTTAGAAGTTTATCAAATTCTTGATCTGATGTCAGTTAATGATGTTTATTGCCTTCAGCTGCCGCCATTCTGTAATATTTTTAAGAGAACTCATGAGTGCATGTCAGAAGTCTAAAGCTAAAATTTGCTGTTTGTGAAAACTACTTGCCTTCTGCTGGTTCTGCTGCAGGTCACGCTCCAGTTGGCACTTGTCTGCACTAACAGTCTGCAGAGAAGCCCGAAGCTGTTCCAGCTACAAGTCAAATAATTCAAAATGGTATTCAGAATTATACAGTGTACATCATCACGTTAAAAAGATTGTAGCTTTTGTAAATACTGCTGCAGATTTACAAAGATAGAATTAAGCCAATTTAACCATCATTAGTTCTTGTCTTCAGAGAGGCATTCACACGGTTAACAGTAATTGAAAATAACTGTTTGAAAGTGTAGTGACCTGAGATGTTCTTTGTGTTATAAAGATTGTTCAAGTTTCCAGTTATAGTGTACAATGTATACCCTCCTATTCCTACAGTACATTAGTAGAAATTACTGAAGTTCCTTGGGCACCCCATAATCTATAGATGAAACCAATAAAACTCGTAGAACAGAAACAAAGTAGAACAGTTACCATGTCTGTCCTGTTGTCCAGGAGGTGCTGTAGCTGCTGCTTCTCTTGTGTAAGTGAGTCCAGAGCCTGCTGAAGCTGCTCTCTGTCCTCATTGAAAGAACTCAGTCTGGACACCAGCTCGTCCCTCTCCTCTTTAGACTTCTCACTGTCTACTTGTACACGCTCAAGTTCAATTGTCTGTATGGGGGAACAATGTTTAATTAAGATTTCACAATTGTCCCACTTCATAAAAACACAGCATCTTTTGGTCTTGAGCCCCGATGGGTCATAGATTTTCATTAGAAATACAAGACAAACCTGTCTTTCCAGCTCAGTAGCTCTGTCTTGAATCTGCCTTTCCAAGTCCAAGTTCTTTTGATTCTGCTCCTGAAGCATCTGCTCCAAAGACTGTACAATTCTCTGCGTCTCCTCAAGCTTTAAAAACAATAAATTACAGGTCAGAATGACTTTTACTGGAGCTGTAAAATGTAGTCTGAGTAGTTCAGATGAATGCAATTAAATTTCAATGGGCTTAAAACTGATAACAAAGTAACCAAGCTGAGCATTGGCAAGGCATTCTTAGTATCAGACTGATAAAGAGAAAAATGTTATTCCTTCATCTGGGTTTCAAAGGTTTTCAGTTGACAGAATTAAATTTTGCTTTTGACATGGATGCTGCCTGGACAACTGTGAGATTACACAGATATCAGACTGATGTGATTTGATGGTTTGAAAGATGTAGATTGCAAAGTAGGCTGAGGAAATAAAACATGCAGCAAGACTTACATGACCATAAAAATAAAAGAGGGATAACTTGCCTTCTGTGTGTTCTGCTGCATGTCACTCTCCAGTTGGCTCTTCTCTGCCCTGACAGTTTGCAGAGAAGCCTGATGTTGTTCTATCTACAAGTCAAATAATTCAAAATGGCATTCAGAATTATATGCTGTATAGAATCAGGTTAAAAAAGATGTGTTGATAGTAAGTACTGCACATAAAGGAGGCCCTGTACCTTTTGCTGAAGTTTGGTCATGTCCTCATGTGTCTCTGCCTCACTGAGTTCATTTTGAAGTGAAACCTGAGAAAACATTTTTTTCCTCTGTGAGACTGCAGGTGGATCCTGATCTTATTCTAGATAACTGATGTCAAAATCTCAAATATTTCTTGGGGAAACTCATTGTCTCTTAAAGTTCTGACAACGAAGAACTATTTTGCATGTATGACTTAATACTGTCACATTAACACCCAAGTTTTAGAGGGGGTTAAAACCTCCAAAAAATGTTACTTTTAGGTTTATCTCACTGACTATTATATAAAGGTTAATACACAGGTTAAACAGTTATACCTATAAATAACTGTTGGCAATTTATCAATCCATTTTCTTCCACTGGCTCTCTGCAACCCAGCCAAGTATGAGATGCCCAGACTTCCCTTTGTTTGCCCCATACAGATATTTTAGTATATTAATACAAGTGCCAACTCATGCAGCAGTTCTTAAGAACTTTTCCTGGACTGGGCACCTTCACAAAATGTAATCATGAATGTATGTAAACTAATAAAAATAGTTACCATATTTGTCCTGTTGTCCAGGAACTGCTGCTTCTCCTGTGTAAGTGTGTCCAGAGCCTCCTGCAGCTGATCTCGGTCCTCAGAGAGAGAAGTCAGTCTGGACACAAGTTCGTCCCCCTCCTCTTTAGACCTCTCATTGTCTGCTTGTACACGCTCAAGTTCCTCTTCAAGAACATTCATCTGTGCAAAAGGAGTAATTATCAAGCACTTGTTGCCCCTTCATTTGTGATGTTAGTGTGGGCTTTTGGTATTGTTTGGTTCCTCAAGACTACCCTGTGGCAATTTAGTGGACAAAAATAACCAAATTGAACAATCAGCATTTCACTGCACATAAGTACAGTCACAACTGGTCCCATTTAGCCTGCTCCACACAATTCTTGAACCACAACAAAATTTGGAGGATGGACTCTCAACCAGTGATCGCCAGGCAGTTTCCATGATTGTAGCATGATAAATAGATAACTTGCCTTCAGCATTTTCTGTTGCAGGTCGTATTCCAGTTGGCTCTTCTCTGTAGTGACAGTCTGCAGAGAAGCCTGAAGCTGTTCTTTCTACAAGGTAAATTATTTTAAACTTAAATGGTGTACTTTATACAGTAAAATGTAAATGCTGCACATAAAGTGGCCAGTACCTCTCGCTGAAGTATAGCCATGTCCTCTTGAGTCTCTGCTTGATTGAGCTCACTCTGCAAAGAAACCTGAGAACACACAAAAATGTTTTCTTAATGTCTCTGAAGGACTGGGCACCTTCACAAATGTCCCAATCTACAGATTAAACAAAAAACAAACTCAGTAGCACAGTTACCATGTTTGGCCTGTTGTCCAGGAGTTGCTGGAGCTGCTCCTTCTCCTGTGTAAGTGTGTCCAGAGCCTCCTGCAGCCGATCTCGGTCCTCAGTGAGAGAACTCAGTCTGGACACAAGCTCGTCCCTCTCCTCTTTAGACCTCTCATTGTCTGCTTGTACAAGCTCAAGTTCGTCTTTAAATGTCTTCATCTGTTCAGACATTCAGACAATTGTGATCAAGCATGGCATCTAGGTTTAGATGCAGGGCTATAAATAAATGCTGCGTCTCACTTGTGCTTCGAGTTCCTCTGGCTGAGCAGGAGTACACATTTGGGCGGTCTGTGCTGCCTCCAGCTTCTGAATATACTCCTTTTGTTTTTTGTTCTTCTCCTGAATTACCCTAAGTTCATCCTGGACCTCAACCATCTATTTGATGTACACACATTTTTATTGACAATTAAATGTTACTGGCAATGTATTAAAAAAAACATAACACAATAGAACATTTCCAAGAAAAGGTAGCAAGGCAAAGGCTACATTGCAGTTAATAACTCTTCACAGACAAACATCCATTAAGAAACACTATACTCTCAGATTATATAGCAAATTACAGAATTTGATTTTACAGAGATACTCACCATTTCAATGTTCTCTTTCAGATCTGCCTTGAGTTGGTCTCTCTCCTCCTTCAGAAGGGCAAAAGATGACAGGTGCTCCTCCTTCTCCAGCTGTAGCCTGACTGCCTCTTGGGACACAACACTCATTTTCTGCTCTAACTCCTCCAATCTTTGCTGATGAAGTGCCTCCTCTTGACACAACTTTTGCTTCTCTTCATGGATCTCATCTTGAAGAGACTGCACAAGACCTTGGGCCTCTGATACCTTAAAAAAAACATGAATAATAAATTATTTATTTAGATTCACAACATTCAGTATAGCTACAGTGGATTGATGTGGCTGGAAGAAGGGTCATTGTCAACTGTTTTATTTGATATCCTGTATGAGCCCTGTCATACAGCACTGACAAAAAGGGTGTATAATCCATTAACTAACCTCATCAATGCGCTGCTGCAGGAGGTCTCTTTCATTAGAGACTGATTGAAGCCTGTATTCCCATTCAGACATGGCGGTCTCCTTCTGGGCCTGCACACTCTGCAGCTCTGCAGCCAGTTTGTCCAGCTTCAAACAAAACAATTTCACTATTAAAAATCTCACTTGTCAGCCACTAAAAGAAATAATGAGTCTCAAAAATACAGCTCCTGCCAAATAAAAACTAAACTGAAAAGATATACATACTTGTTCTTCAAGTTCTTTCTGAATGTCTTCATCAGTTCTTCTAGCTTCTTCACTATCAGCAAGCTTCTCCTCCAAGTCGCTCTTTAGCTTATGGATCTCACGCAACTCCTGTGTCAGGGACACCTGCACACATTGACTTTCTTCAAGCTGAAAAATAAAAACAAGCACAGGTTCATAACATAAGTTTATTGAACACCGCCCCACAGATAACTAACTGTGCACAGCAGTCACACTTATACACGCTCAGATAATACCAACACACTACAAAAATCTTGGCTTAAGAACTATGTGTTTCCTGATGAGACCTTGCCCAGTGCTGTCATTTGCAGAGATCATGTCTCACTTTGACAAGATTCAGTACCTCGTGCATCCTTGTGGACAGTGTCTCGAATTCACAAATTGTTCTAACACAGCTTAGGGATGATTGTTGTTTTGCAAACTATCAACTACCAAATAAACAATACAACTATTATATTAATTAACAACATTACATTAAATTGTTGCAGGCAGACTTCAAATTATGTAGATGTATTATATATAATTATGTAGATTTTCACCTGCTTCATCAGTTCAGCCACTTTGACAGGAAGCTCCTGTAGCTCTCCTAGCTTGACCTGAAGGTCTGCACTGGCCTCCTGACAAGTAGTCAGTTCTTTCCTTAGCTTTGTCACAGTCCTCTCAAGGTCAACATTGTCAATCATATCTGTAGAAGAGCAACCATCAGAAATCCATACATTTTAATATCATGATATTAATGCAATCCAACCTACTTTTAGGTATTTTGCCATCTAGAAGAGTGGACAGTTTAATATTCTCCTCAAATGCAATATTTAACTCTTTCTGAAGATCAAATTGCATTTTCTTAAATTTGGATTTCTCCATCTCAAGCAGGGAATGCAGCCTGGTCACCTCATTTTCATTCTTTTCATTATTGAGAGCAAGCGTTACCTAAAGAGAGAAAATATTATAAATTTAGCAATTATTACACACACATAAATTTCAGTAATACTGTTGTTCTGACATTTTTCTCTTCCAGAGCAATATTTTGAGAACGCAGGCAAGCCCATTCCTTCTTCGTGTCCATGCTGATCTTTTCCGCATCATCTAGAGAGCGCTGAAGCATTGTAACCTCTTGAACCAAATCTTTTCCTTTCTGCACACATAAGACATTTTATCCATACTTGTGGTAGCAGCTGCAAACCTTATTGATTTGTATATTAAAATCACAAACCATTATTTTAAGTTCCTCGATAAAGTCGCATTTCTTTTTTAGCTCAACTGACAAGGCTTCCAGTTCATTCTGTGAGTGAAAAAAGTATAAGAGTGAAAGAAATAATTAGATTGTTTGCCACCATCTTACCTGTAAATCCTTTTGTTTCTGTTCTGAGGATTCAATAATTGTCTTCAGTTTTGATATTTCCTCCTGTAGTTTATCCTGAGTGTGGACAGTAATTGTTATAAACCAGAGTTTTGTGGAACAAAGCTTAAGAATTAAATTGCATTTTTTACTTCAGTCAATACCTCATTATCTTTCCTGATTTGCTCTTCTAGATTTTCAAATTCGTCAGTCTCTCGCTTCTCTTCAAGCTCTTGTGAAAGATTAGCATTCTCTTTTTCAAGAGTTTTAATTTGCTCCAGTGACAGTCCTAGTTCTTCTTTTAGGTAATTGCGTTCAGTAAGCAATACATCCTATTGACATACATCAAATGAATATTTTGCATTTATTCTAAAGTCTGCTAAAGGGATAATGAGTAAATACCTTCTCTGATGCAAGAGTTTCACACAGTTGGATGGCTTCTGAAAATTGTCTCTTTACCTAACACAAACAACATTGTGTGGAAACATTTGTCATCAAAAAACAGTTTTGAAAGCATTGTTTTAAAAAAAAAAAAAAAAAAAAAAAAAAAAAAAAAAGCTTTAAGATGAGCTTCAAACCTGATCAATATCTTCAGTGTCTGTAGGTTCCTGAAGTCCTTTCTCCAGGTCAGCTATTCTCAATTGCAAAATGGTCATCTTTTCCTCCAGCTGCATCTGCTCTTCAGTCTGTGCCCTTAGTTCTACATCCAGCTCTGCCTCTCGTTGTTGTGCCACAGTTAGCATTTGTGAGGCATCTTGTTTGAGCTGTAACTCCCTCTGTAGCTGAAGTTCAAGCTCAGCCACTCTGTCGTCCAGTGCCTTCAATTTTGACTGAGCCTCACTTTTCTGGCTGCTCTCCATTTGCAGTTGTTGCTCAAGAGAGGCTATTTTCTGGGACAACTCTCGCAGATGTTCTGGTGGCCCAAAGTCTTGTGGACTAAAGGTGAATGCAAGAGTAAAAGGAATGAATAACAAAAAAGTAATTTCCAAATCAAAAAGCTTAAAAGCTTAAAACCTGTCTCCAAGGCTGCGAATTGTTATAGATGCTTGACTGATATCCAGGTCTTCTGGAGCCTCATCAAGAATCTCCCAATGAGGATAAAAAGCTTCATCTTACATTTAGAAAAGAAAAAAAACATAATCTTTAGTCAAGTCATTTAGGTAAAGGAAAAATATATACTACAACAGACACACCTGGCTCAATACAGGAGTAGTTTGCTTTCCTTTTTTTGATTGAAGATTCGGCACTAGGGCAGGCTGTCTGTTTGATCATTTTACCTGACCAGGTAACCCTGCGTTTGGGTGCCTAAAGCAGATACACCTTGTCAAGTTAAAGAGTAGAGCTCAAAATTTGTGACCAAATTTAGCTACAAGCTAAGCTACAAGTAGGTAGTAGTGTGCAGGTACTTCATAAAATGGCACATGTACAGCTAAGAAACAAACGCAAACAACCCATTACCAGCAGAGGAAGCAGCTCATCAATACTTCAAATTCAAATTTACAAATATTTACATAGATAAAACATATACATTCCTACAGACAGATGATCATTACTGGCTACAGCCCTGGGGGGGGCCGGGGGTTCCTGCTTGTGAAAAACCTTATACACAAGACTAAGATAGGACAACAGTATGACATTCTCAAATGTTAACCTACCCGTCGACCAGTCACTTGGTTGGGGTTGTAGCTAACCAACAAATTCGTAAGATTTCTGATCCTGTCCTCCTGCTCTCGTTGTAGTTGGTCCTTTTCTTGTAGAAGTTGAGAAAGTAGTTCTTTCTCTGTGGCTGTGGTCTGTGTTACAGATGACACCTAAAGCAACCAAATATTCGTTAGATGTCATATGAGGTAGAAAGTGTCAAAAATCACTCACCTCAAGAAGACGACGCTTGAGGTCCACAATTTCGTTGCGGTATCTTTTGAGCAGCGCTCCATCATCTGATACTTCAGTAACATGCGGGTCATTCTTCATCTTCTTTGCAGTGCTGGCAAACTGGAAGAGAATATTTGAGAATAAATGAGGATCATTATGTTAAGTATCATCCACTTTTTAAGCCAAACAAACATCCAATTTTGGTTTAACAATATTTGTACATGTATGTCCCTGATGTGATTTAAAATTTGAGATATTATGAGTTGCAAATAATGTTACAAATAAACAATTTCCATAATCTTATTCAGATGTTTATGATCAGAATAAAACGCTGTGCAACAAAAGTAACTAAAAAAAAAAAAAAAGAAAAGAAAAATAATGCTCAAGGTAGTACTCTACCTGCAAAGTGCTGAGGGTCTCATCAAAAGCAACAGGTGTGATTGTACAAATGATGACAGTTTTGGCATTTCCGCCCAAAGAGTTCTGTAGGATACGTGTCAGCTTACTGTCTCTGTAGTTTGTAAATCCACTGAAAGAAAAAACATGACCTTTACATAGAATAATTTGTGCTTCGGTAAGACGTATTTATTGTGTGAGGATTGCAATAGTCACTGTTAAAACTAAGGTCAAGTGTTAACAGACCTTTGACTTTCATCCGTTAGCTTCTTGATGACTTGACCGAGGGTGAAAAGACTTCGGTTGATATTGCAACCTTCTTTGAAGCGGGCACCTAAATCAACACAGAACACATCTAAGATGAAGCCAGGGAAATCTAGAGTGTATGCTCTTTAAAGTGCTATATAAAACTGATTGTGACTATTATTATGATGATATTATTATGATTATTAGAGTGTGTTAGCAGAAAACAGCCCAAGACACTCTTACCTTCAGCTCCAGTTTGACTTGCTCTCTCAGAACCTGCCAAGTCAACTAAATTCTGAAATAAACAAACTGTTAATTATAATGTTCAAAACAAAGAATAATTTTCAAAAGTTGAGGAAAAAAAACCCTCACCAAATGAGACACAATAATAGCACCATCTGCATTTTCACTGTCACTTCTCTCTCGGCTTTCCAAAATCTGTGTATCCAAAAAAAAGGTGCAACTGGTGAAAATGTCATACAAATACTTCGAGCATTCTCATTCAAATATTACTAACCATTCGGAAAATAGTGTGTGAACGACTACTGCGCTGGTTCATTTTGGTCTTCCCATAATGGCGATTTTCTACAGAGACAGAGACAGCATTTGAATCATAGGCATTATTTGTTTAAGACGTGAACCATTAAGGAGCTTACTTTCTCCAAGTCTTATCCAGTGCAAAGCTTGGGCAGGACTAGTTACAAGTTCCTCTGTAAGGTCAGCCACATATATGTTTTTCTGCATGAAACAAGATGGGTATAGTAACACATCAACACAACAAAGGTTTAGACGTATCCAGTCTAGGTCACTAATAAATCATCAGCATCTATGATAGCAGACAACAACAGCAGTCAACAGGAAAAATAAATCACTCAATGAGTAATATGGACTAATAGGACATATCAAATCTCAAATGAAAATCTCTGATGAGGCTGCCAGATTATTAAAAAAAACATATTTCCTCAGTTTGGAACCAATTTACTTTTTACAAAAGCTCTTTTCTGTGTTCTGTGTGTACTCATATAACTGATGAAAGTAATGTGCCTTGGATAATCAGTCCCCTTGGTATGGCGTAGGTCAGCTTTATTAAATTATGGTCGTACTTAGCTGTTTTAAAGCTGACCACTCTATCAATAATGTGTATGCCAGAAGTGGGATTGGAACTGCCTGTGTTCAGATGAGCACTGTTGCCCAAATGAATAATACAATCAGATTGCAGATTTGTGTTGATTTATAATTTAGAACTAAATACCAGTTACACAGTCAGCTACAGAGTCAACTTCATAGAATTGCAAGAGTAAAGTATTCTTTTGATCATCTTAAATTGGGTATTGCTGAATGTGTATAATTATTTTTTTCTCAGTTCCTATTTGTGAACACCCAAAATTATAAAAATACGTGACTAGATAATCTGTAGCATAATCACATTTACTTACATTAAGAGTCTCTCTGACCTCCAGGGGCTTCCTCTTCCAGCTATCAACCAGCAAATCACTCACAGTCTCGTTGTAGATTTCCATGTAGGACACACGGAGAAGAAATTCTTTTTTCGGACACTGACAGCAGCAGATAAATCCTTATTCGTATGAACAAAGTACAAACCAATGAAAACAGGATAACTTAATATCAGACTCACATTTTGAATAGTCTGAAAGACATCCTCAACAGCCAAAGGGATGACTCCAGGAGTTTTATCACATCCCATCATGGTAAAGGTCTTTCCAGATGAAGTTTGCCCATATGCGAATATTGTCCCTGTAATCACAAAAGTTTAGCTGCCATAACAGTTGAGTACATTTTACAATATGATGAAGGTTAGATGCGCACCATTGTATCCTTGAACAGTAGATACCACCAGAGGTTTTGCAATTGTCTGGTAAAGTGTATCTGTTGTTTCATGAGCAGTAAAAACATGGTCTAAAAATAAACACTGTTATTAAAAAATGCACCACATTTATGTAGATGTTGTCATTACTATTATTTATTATGTAAAAAACATACCAAAACTGAAACTTTTAACTGAAGCCCCTTCATTGATCTGATGAACTGAATTATTGTCAGCTCTCCAAAAAAGTTGTGGTTGCTGTGCGTTTTCAGAAGCTGCATTCTCCTCCCTGTAGGGCGTAGTATGTAAGGACTGGTCAATTATTAAAGGATATATACAAACATGCATTATTAAGACATATAATGTCGTAGTGTAACTGTAGGGTAATTACAAGAACACGAACTGCTACAGTAATGTTACACTCCCACACAGAGCACGAAAACCCAGAAACCGCCATTTGTTGACCAGTAAAATCAGTAGCAGAGTTAATCAAACAGGTTAACAGCGATACAAAAATATTTTAAGATTACATTTTCACACAACACATCTACAACGCCAACACTGTACGTTTATTTAGCTCTAAAAAGACAACAACTTAGCTAAGTTTACGTTATCGCCAACTTGATACTTGCTTAGCTAACTCCACCAGTGTTTACACTTACCTCTCAATAAGTGGACGGACTCTAACACATACTTTAACAGCCGAGTCTTCTGCCATGATGTTTTAAATTAATCCTGACAGTCACATAAATCCTAAATAATGCAGGTTGGGTATATCCATGGACTGATTATTAAAAAGTCTGGGCTTGACCATAGCCTGTGGGATGGACTGGTTCTGTTTAAATCATACAGTCTATGGTTTAAATCTGTCCGGGTTGTTTTCATTGGGCAACGTCAGCCCGTTGAACGAGCACGTCCTCTCGCACAAACGCACACAGTTATCGCGAGATATCAGGGCAGCATGGCGGTGCTTCTTGAAACAACTTTGGGAGATATTGTTATTGATTTGTTTACAGAAGAGAGACCAAAGGGTAACCTTGTATTTTTTTTTTAATTACACCGATAATGCGCTTAGTGTACTCTTTTCTAAATACTATCTACAATAACCCAAATAATAAGAAATAGGCTAGCAGTTAGCCGTGTGCCTGTGCATTACATAGAATGATTTCAACGCTGCCACCACCACAGATTTTAATAGTATGTAATATGTATAATAGTTACTTTTGCCTGCTCCAATTCTACAATTTATAGATGTCAGACAATTTGCGCATCAGCGTTAGATGCATCTGAAAACTAGAACACACCTTGAATTCTTGGTGGGTCAGTGGAATCTCGGAAATACCTAAATTATTATTATTATTAATTGTTTTTGCATCATCATGGCTTTGGACCCGCAATTAGAATTAGCATCCAATTGTTCCTTTAAAAGGTGTCTGTTTTTATCAAATACAAAGTTCTCATGCAAAAAATACCTTGATTTTGTGTTTTGAAAGTTGGTCATATTAATTTTGTTTTTGTTTTTCAACAGCATGTTTAAACTTTCTGAAATTATGCAAGATTAAATACTACAATTACTGCCTCATCCACAATGTGCAGGTAACTGAATGTAGAAACTTCCTATAATTTACTTGAAATGTGTAATATCTGTGTAATGTATATGCTCTTCTTCCATTTTAGAGAGACTTTGTTGTTCAAACAGGAGACCCCACGGGGACAGGCCGAGGGGGTGAGTCAGTGTACAGGTAAGCTTTGAATACATTTGCACTTTGCCAGGCTGTCTTCTATGCAGTGTATATTAACTCTTCCTCTGTCTCAGCAAGCTCTATGGGGACCAGGCACGCTTTTTTGATGCAGAAAAGACCCCTCGGATCAAGCACAAGAAGAAAGGCACGGTCTCGATGGTGAACAATGGAAGTGGGCAGCATGGTTCCCAGGTACCAGTGCCAACACTAAGGACTACAACTCCTAACAATGTGTAAAAGTTTTTAATAAAATAAACAAGATGAGAAGGCTATTTTTGAGTTGAGCTATGTGCCTGTGTGTAGTTTCTTATCACCAGTGGGGAGAACTTGGACTATCTGGATGGAGTACACACAGTGTTTGGGGAAGTGACAGAAGGACTGGATGTGTTGGCTAAGATTAATGAGACATTCGTGGATAAAGATTTTGTGCCATTTCAGGACATCAGGTGAGTGTCTCCTCACTTCAGATCAGTTTCCCCCAGTTGTATGGAAATTATTGTTTAACAAAGTCTTAAGTATCTTTTCTTGTCAATAACATTTTATAAAATGCAGAATAAACCACACAGTTATCCTTGATGACCCCTTTGATGATCCTGCTGGCTTGCCAGTGCCGGATCGGTCTCCAGAACCCACCAAAGAGCAGTTAGACGTGAGTATGCTACTTCATGTCTGTGTCTACACATACTGTCTGTTTATACACTGACTCTTCAAATATGTTACAATAATGTTTCCTCATAAAAAAAAAAACATACCCAGAGTTGTATTTGTTTCATTTGCACACACAAACCCTACATGTTGAAGTTCTTCTCTCAAACAGAAAACACTCTGTTCCACCTTGTGAAGCCATGTGGTAATACAGTGCTCCAGTATGTTTTTAAACTTCATAAAACTTCACGAGAATGATTTGGATGATTTCAGCCCTGGAATTGCCTATCTACTGAGCTAAAGGTGAAAGGTTGTGGTTAACCTGAAAAGTACATCTACATGACAAGGTGAAACAGAGCATTTAGAGCTTTGGAGATGTAAAGGCAGGATTGTTCAAACATGTGTAAATGAAATGAAACACAAACAAACAGAAACTCCAGGTATGTTTTTGATGAGATAACAACATTATAACATTACTTAAAGCTCACAAGAGTAAGTTTTGTGTAATATAAAGCCTTTAATACATTTAAAGGACCATTTCTGTTGAATTGATGATATATCTTCTAATAGTAGTTACTGAAATGCTCAAAACATTGATATTCATTTCTTTTCCATCTTCCCAGCTAACATAATACTCTTATTCTCAGTTGCAATAGGCCATTTAACTTACAACAAAGGTGACTTAATAACCAAAGTCTTACTTGTGCAGAGTGGACGGATTGGTGCTGATGAAGTGATTGATGAGGAGGATGGAAAAGCAGTGGAAGAGTTGGAGGAGAGATTGAAGGAGAAGGAGGCAAAGACTCAGGCCATTCTGCTAGAGATGGTGAGAGGATCGTTTCTAAGAAAGGATTGGTTGTAATTGATGTGGTGCAGCCTCCATCTGTTCAGTGCCTTGTCTGTGCAGGTGGGTGACCTTCCAGACGCAGACATAAAACCCCCAGAAAATGTCCTGTTTGTTTGCAAGCTCAATCCTGTCACTACCGATGAGGATTTAGAGATTATCTTCTCACGTTTTGGCACCATTAAAAGGTAAAATTTAAAAGTTTTCCTAAAATCTAGCAAGTATGTGTTTACTGAAGATCTACCTTGTGCCTCTAAATGGGAACAGCTCAGCTTATTCACACAACATGGCACACCACACTGCTTTAGAGTTGACTCTGTTTTCTTTTTTGTAGCTGTGAGATCATCAGAGACTTTAAAACAGGAGATTCTCTTTGTTATGCTTTTATTGAATTTGAAAGGGTAAGTTCTGTCCCCATATTAATAATAAAAACTTGACTAGATATTTCAAGATAAATCAGTTAATCAATTATCATGTTTTTTCAAATAACAATATTATTGTAAGAACTAAAAACAATTACCATTTTGGATGCAAAAATAAGTCATTTAAATTTTCAATTCCATATACTATATTATACAAGCAAACCTAAATGTAAAGTGTTTTTATGCTGTAACATTAACTTAACTTCTTTCTGGAATTTTGATTTCATACAGCTGTTCAAATACTAGAAGAATGGTAATCTATTACAATATGAACGACAGATCATAATCATAACACAAATTGACTTAGTCAAATACCACCCCACGTCACTTCTGTTCAGCCCTCTATCCAGCCTAAGATTGCAAATCATCTTAAGGACCACAACAGAGATCTGGTGGATGCCTCTGAACAAGAGGATAGTTGTTGGTGCCAAAATATCAATATATTTTGATGTCTGGTGGATCCAGGGAGAGCACACAAATAAATGAATAAGCTAATGTTTATTTTAGTGATCAGCAGTTATTTTTGTGATTAGTCAGCAAGTCATCTGATTATTTCTATAGTACTCAGAGATTTTTCAACCACATTTTTGACCAAATAAAGGTTGAAATATCGTGATTGAAGGCTTCTAGGGTAAAGAGAATTGTTTATTCAGTTTTGCCGTTTTGATTTCGGAACTTCAGTCTTTGTTACAAAATGTCTTTTATGCATATGATTTATTTTGTAAAATCCCCCAATAATGATTATTACTATTTCCAGACCCAATTCCTTTTCTCAGCCAATTCTTATTATCAGGTCTTTGTTTTACCTGATCACGTAAATGGAATGATGAATGGACTTCATATCTTCATTTGTTATTGTATACATTATTATTCACTGTCTGTTTTTGTCACTAACAGCAAGAGGATTGTGAAAAGGCATACTTTAAAATGGACAACGTGTTGATTGATGATCGGCGTATTCATGTGGACTTCAGCCAGTCCGTTGCAAAGATTCAATGGAAAGGAAAAGGTTTTCTTGAGTCGCTTTTTTCTTCCCGTTTGCCTAGAGCTCTGTTCACTGTTCTGTGTGTTTAAGGTGGGAAGTACACCAAAGATGATTTCAAGGCCTACGAGAAAGATTTGGAAACCCGATCCAAACTGGCTCTTAAGAACCAGCCCAGACATGAGTATCCTTGTGGGCACTGACTGTTACTATTACACATGTTGCAAATATGCAGGTTTTACTTAACATATCCCACAGTTCAAAGTATGACCTTCTGCTGGATGAGGATGAGGCAGGTGAGGGGCATGCGAAAAAAGAGAGAAGGCACCACCATCGCTCTGAAGAGAAGCACAAGAAAAAGTCCAAAAGACATCGGGTAAGTGGGCAACGATACCATTGTGCGTTTTTTTTTTTTTTCCCCTTCTAAAAAATCGAATGAATGATAAACCTGACCACTACCTGTCTAGTCCCCATGATTTCCTTTTCTGTGGACAGAAACAGACGAGTGGGATAGGACAGCAGTTAAAGTTTTACATTTTTGCATGCAGGAGGATGGTCACAGAGACAGGGGAGACAGACAACGCTCCCGGTCTCGCTCCAGAGACAAGCACAAAGCTCACCATCACAGCCACTCACCCAAACATTCCAGAGAGCGAGACAGGAGACATCGCTGACAATTCCTGGGATTCTCTTTTTGCTCTGTAGTACTCAACCAAAAATACATTCTTATATTTTTAGGGTTAGTCATTGGTAAAATTAAAAAATAATCCTGTAGAATGTTATAAATTCTCATATTTGAAGGTGTACTTGTGCTGAGAGTCTCATCAGTGTACAACAAAGTGGTGCATTTTTGAAAGCTAATAAAACTGTAAATAAGGTCACTGTCTCAGTTGATGTTAGTTTACAAACAGTTGAGCAAATTCCATTTTTACTGAAAAGCATTGGTTACAGAAAGGTATAAGGCAGATTGCAACTAGGATTTTGATGTTGATCCTATGATGTTGTCAACCAAAAACACAATCTACAAGCACTTCTGTAACATATTCAGACTGATGTTTAAAGGAAAAATTAAACCTCATGAGACAACTGTTACTGAGCAAAGCTTCAAAATGGTATATTGGACTAAAGGGGAGTGAGAGGTCAGTTCTATATTTGAAGATTCCACATGGGACTCAATTCTTGCAAACAATGAGGGGTTTGTCAGAGAAGTCTGTGGTAAACTTAGTCCATACAAAATCTTAAACAGATAATAGGTACGGGCAGAAATTATCCATTTGAAATCTTAAAATGGGCATTTAATGCTGGCATTGTGGGACAGCTCTTTGGTTTTCCAGTTTGGGGAAGTGCTGACCTACTTGCAAGATGGGTTACCATGCAATTTACACAGATTAACATGTGAACTACACAGGTAACCCAGGCAGTGTCCACTGGAAGACAAGCAAACCTTTTAGAACCTTTCTTTATAATGCTGAGCACTGGATTGGTTACCAATGAAAATGGCCATAGACACCTACAGTCCCTGACAAAAGTCTTGTCGCTTATCCATTTTGTAGAAACAAAAGCTTATAACCTGACTTTAAATTAATTGATTGGTTTTAGAAATGTGTCATATGAAAGCTAAAACCCTCCCAAATTATGCTCAATATACTAAAATAAATTTGCTTCACTGAAGAAAGATTGATCATTCAATGAACACAGAAAGGTCAGATTTTGGCAAGACAAAAGTCTTGTTGCCTTGTCATATGATGCACCCAATCCTAGATTACAGCCTCACCTGTGATCAGTTACTGATCAGTCAATTAGTGGGTGTGTATAAAAAGAACCCCAGCACACCAGACCGTCACATCAACTGCAACTTGACCTCTGACAACATGCCTAAGATCCACCCTGAGACCAAAGCGTTAATTATCAAGAGGCTGAAGACCAGATCCACTGCTGAGGTGGCTGACACCTTCAATGTGTCTCAGCGTCAAGTACAAAGAATAAGAAAAAGATCTGAAATGACTGGAGATGTTTTTGACAAGCCCAGGTCCAGCAGACCCCGCAAGACAACTGCTCGGGAGGACCGTTTGTCGATTTGAAAATCCAAGGCAAGCCCCTTTTCCACTGCAGCAGAGCTCCACCAGGCCTGGTCACCTCAAGTCCCTGTGTCAACTGGAACAGTTTGTAGAATTCTGTCTGGAAATGGCCTCCATGGTCGAATCAGTGCACAAAAACCAGCACTAAACAAAAGGCAATTAAAAAACCGTGTGGCATTTGCCAAGGCCCACAGCCTGCTAAAAGGATGGACACTGGAAAAGTGGCAGAAGGTGGATTTCTCAGATGAATCCTCAGTTGAATTACATCACAGCCGCCGCAAATATTGCAGGAGACCTACTGGAGCCCGCATGGATCCAAGATTCACCCAGAAAACAGTTAAGTTTGGTGGTGGAAAAATCATGGTCTGGGGTTACATCCAGTATGGGGATGTGTGAGACATTTGCAGGGTGGAAGGCAATATCAATAGCCTAAAATATCAAGAAGTATTAGCTACCCCTTACATTCCCAACCATAAAAGGGGTCAAATTTTGCAGCAGGATGGTGCTCCATCGCATACTTCTATCTCTACATCAAAGTTTCTCAAGGCGGAGATCAAGGTGCTCCAGGACTGGCCAGCCCAGTCACCAGACATGAACATCATTGAGCATGTCTGGGGTAGAATGAAAGAGGAAGCATGGAAGGCAAAACCAAAGAATCTTGATGAACTCTGGGAAGCATGTAAGACTGCTTTCTTTGCTATTCCTGATGACTTCATCAACAAATTGTATGAATCATTGTCGAACCGCATGGATGCAGTCCTTCAAGCTCATGGAAGTCATAGATATAAGATATTAAATATGGATCTCACAGCACCACTACTTAATTCACTGATGTTATGCAACATATTTTTGTATTTGAAGTAAATTATTTGTTACATTTTCTGTAGGTGACAAAACTTTTGTCTTGCCAAAATCTGACCTTTCTGTGTTCATTAAATGATCAATCTTTCTTCAGTGAAGCAAATTTATTTTAGTATATTGAGCATAATTTGGGAGGGTTTTAGCTTTCATATGAGACATTTCTAAAACCAATCGATTAATTTTAAGTCAGGTTATAAGCTTTTGTTTCTACAAAATGGATAAGCGACAAGACTTTTGTCAGGGACTGTACACTAAAAATCTGGAAGGGGAAAATGGCTGAGAATGTGGCATGTTGGGGGATGATGGCGAATCAATAGTGCAAGGGAAGCTGTAATCGAGCAATGGGACAATTTACAGTTTGTGTGTGTTTTTCAGGTTTCTTCATTATATTTAATTTGTTTTCTTACATTTTGTCTTGTTGAATTTGTTCAAAGCATGAATTCAAAAAAATGAAGATGACCAACAACCAACTACTTGAAATCATAATTGTAATCATTGTTAAACAAGTAGAATTCCTGAGATTCCAAAGGACTTGTGTAGCCATTGAGGAACCTAATGTACAATTAGTGAAAATGGCACATCTGACCTGTCCTTATAAGCTTTGTTGTCCAGACATAATACAATATATAAAGTGTATATAAAATGACAGGTCAAAATAGCCTTTTTTATTTTTACAAATAACTTATCTGTTACAAAGACTGTCTTCCCAACTAAAACAAAAACACATAACCAAATTATTATTATTTTAAAATTTGTTTAAACAATAATAAACTGCCTCTTCACACCAAGCTACAGGTTTAGCTAAAACTGGTCTTAACTAGTTCGGAAAAAATACTTTTGCTAAGTGCTTCAGAGATGTTTCACCTTCCACTTAAAGCTATGGCACTTAAACAGTATTGGTTAAACAATACAAGTTAAAAAGAAGATTTAAGGCTCTGGCAGTGAGTAAACCTTAGGGGGTAAAGATCTGTTTCTCCAGGATTTTGGGCTAAAACTACACTGATTTCTTTTCATTCCAAATATCTCCAGATGGACTGTCATGGCATCCTGTAATGAAGACTTTATAACACTGAATATCTTATCTATCTGATCTGATATCTGATCATTGCATTTAGGTGCTAGACCATGGGTGTCCAAACATATTGACAACAGTCCATCTGACTTTTTGTTATTGAGGTTCTTGTCTTCTCACTTCTCACACCTTTTATCTAGGCTTGTAATGTTATAACATGTTTATTATTGATGCTAGGAGCATAGGATGTAGTTTTCAGTATTGTTTTTTTTCATAGTATAATATATTACCTATGACACTGCAGGTCAATATGGCAGAAAGCCAGTGGCTCAATAAGAAATAGACTGAGGGCTGTATTTGACCCCCAGTCATAGTTTGGACACCCCTGTGCTAGACCTTTCCAGGAGACATTGTAGTGAGGTGGCACCCTGCTATAAACACTAGAGTGTCTCTGCGCTGCGGTGAAGTTGTCCCCAGCATGACGCCTACATTCCAGTTGTCATTGAAAACGAGGCACTTAAAACAGCAGCAATGGCCCTCCCTTCACAGGACTCTACATGAGGCATAAAGCTTCATAGAAACTGTCTTAAGGCTTGCAGAAACCAATCTAAAGCTACAAAAGGAACATTATTCATTTGAAAAGGGAAGTTGAAAAGTTAATTAGGGCTTAAAGCTACTATACTTACAGAAAATACAAGAATTTCATAGTGTGAGAAAAAGGTACAATCTAAAATATGTACAGTCAAAAGCTGAGAGTTTCCGCCTCTGTGCTGTAACAAAGCATGCAAAAAGTTTCTGTAACACATGGCTTCAGGCATCCTGTAAAAACAACAAACAACATGATGTCCATTCAGAGAGGTTTCTCTTCAATGCAGACTGCTCCATTCCCAAGGCACGTCAGCTCAGTAAAAAAACGAAACAAAACATTGGCACAGTCAATTATTTAACACTGAAAAATGAGCAGCGAGGTATTGTCAGCATCTCAGGCCCAGGACTCCACTGGAGGACAGAAGGGAAAGGTGTCTGGCTCAGAAGTGGCGTGGGTATTCGCACTGTTCGCAGCGATCCAGGGCTGGGTGATTGAGGAAGGTGCAGGCTGTACAGCTCCACTGAGCCTCGTCCTCCTCAGGGCGGGCTTTCAGGCTCATACCGCCCTCTAGAGGACCAATCAGATGTTACAATATCAATGGACCTGCATACTCTATAAGTAAGCATTTTCAAACCCAATCAGATACAGTGTTACTCATTATTAGATTTGAAATGGTAATTTAGCTTTTTTCCACATAAAAAAAAGCTAAAGATGTGCTAAATCTGTTAAAGCACAACTAACACTACATGATACAAATGTAGTGTAATGAGAGCAAACTTGAAAGTGATTCACCTACCAGTGAAAGTACCTTTCGGTTTGGGTGGAACAGGTCCCACAAATCCAAGGTTGTCATAGAAATTATGGATTGCACTGGGATTGAAGTGAGGCCCTGTCAAGACAAAAATGTTTAATTTATGCAGAAATAAATGTCTCACTGAGATTCTCTTTTACAGTTGGTTTTCTTGTCCACACAGAGTTACATAAATAAGAATAATACAGTCAGTAGGTAAAAACAAACAAACAAGCAAAGCAGTAAACAAACCTTTCGTTTGAAGTAAATCAATTTCTTTGGTGAGACAGTCAATATCGATTTGCAGTAGCCTGTTTTTGCATCTTAACTGCTTCATTTCCTCAATCTGGCAGAAAATCAAAGACATAAATGTCAGAAATAGAAACATTTTTTTATGATGCAAAAAGAGAAAATAGAAGCCAAGAAAAGTATTTAAATGTAGACATTAAAGAAACATTCCTATGCATTTTCACATCTCTTGATGTGTCCAGTAGTCATAAATAAATCATTTTAATCTGTGCTTTAATTTCTCCATGGTGGATTACAAAAGAACAGTTAAAGAAAACCCATCATGCCAATGATGGCACAATTGTACTGTGAAAAGTGCACATTTAGTTTTTGAGTCAAGTGGTGAAGAAATGTGAGTGAAATGTACCGAGGGAATCTGGGAGGCTGAGTTGGAGCGCTCAAGTCGTCTTCTGGTGAGGTCATTCTCCATTTCATTCACTTCCTCTTTTAGTTTCTCCAGTTTTTTCTTCTTCAACTCCAGCTCATGCCACAATCGATCCATACGAGCTTTCTGGTGGACCAACAAAGCTGAAAGCACAAGCAATAAGCTAAGCAATTCATAATTTTTGCTAGCATTTCCTTTTAAGTTCGGCCACAATGCCATTGTAGTGGTTTGTGGCTTTCTTTGGAGGTGCACTGCAGACTCTGTCCACTTATGTTGGTCCAGAGGAGCAGGTGTAACCAGTTACCCAGACTAACTTGCCCTGTCATGGTCCTCTTCTACCACATAGGGATGAGACGGCCTAAGTGTGACCATAATACTTAATAAAAACAAAGGACTTCTTCACGAAACATATTGTTCTATGAAGTGCAAAGATTATTATATGATGCCAAGAAAATTTCTGTCAATACTATCAAACAGATGAGCCAGTGAGTTTATTTGTTTTCCTTGTGTCACTGAAATGAACCTGGTTTCTCAGCGTTGTCTGAGTTTGACCTCAGACAGGAAAAGTAAGAGTCATTTGTAAATTAAATACAGATTATTTCAGTCTGGATTTATCAGGCCCAAATTTAAAAAAAACTTAATTTACATATTCTAATTTTGTATTTGAGATATTGTGCTAATGCTAACAAGGGTTAACTTGAGCCCTTTAACCTTAAAGTCTTACAAAGTCTATACTTCAGGCCTACAACACAAAAAATATTATAAGGCACTGACAAAATAAATACACATCTAGGCATCTTTAACCATTTTAACAAATCAGCTTGCTCAAAATAAGTTGTTTCAGCTTTAGAATATATAGCTGCAGTAAGAGAGTTGGATTCCCTTGGCAGTGTGTATGAATTGATTCATGATTTTGATTGGTGCAACAGCTCTAATTAAGTATACAGTGTATAGTATATAATACACCATTGTTTATTAAATTTGTATATAGGTATGAATATAAATGACATATAGCTCACCTTGAGTATATGCTGCATCATCTGAGCCCATGCTGAGTCTTCGAGGCTCATTTTGCCTCTCATGTTGCAGAGAAAGGGGGTCTGACAGATGAAGAGGTTCCGGCTCAGCAAAATGGTGTTCTGGTGGGAGGCTGAGAAGGTTGTTGGGTTCAAAGGTGGGAGACACTACTCCAGGAGAAACAGCTGGGGGCTTGTTAGGGGACACTGTAATCTTAAAAGTGTACTTTGTGTTAGGCTGGGTGACCACCACACGAGGAGATGAAGCAGTGCCTCCCCCCACAGAGCTGCGGCATTTGGGTGGGTGATGGTGAATGTATGATGGGCCCATGCTAACCTGACCACCCATATTCCTGGTGCCTGAAGGCCCTTGAAGAGGAGGGCCGGCAGATATGCAAACAGTGGGCGCACCACCCAGACCTCCACTGTCTCCTGTAGCATTGGCCGAGATACAAAAACGAGGTTGTGAGCGTGAGTTGCAAGGGGCTAGGGCAGCCCCCATGGTGGCAGGGACCCCAATTGCAGTGGGGGGGCTAGCAGAGATGCAGAGGGTGGGCTGGCCTCGGTTGCCCATGCTCAAAGGTGCAGACGGAGCAGATGTGGAGGTGGGGCAGGATGTCCTGAGCACAGCCGTGCTGGAAGAGCTGGTCCTCTGGGGAGACTCTAGCTTAATCTCAATCTGATTTTTGCGGGGCCCTGTAGAGATGTTCTGGATATTATACTGACTGACAGGCACAGAAGAGGATGAAGAGCACGACGACACACCTGATGAAGAGCCCTGGCTACCAAATGGCCCCATGGAGGGGGCCTGAGGGGTGGTGGGCGAGCTGATGGGCATGTAGACATGTGACGTCTGATGACCCTGTGAGCTCTGAGTAGCGGCCCTGGGTAAGGGAGGCATCTGCTGAGGGGGCTGTGAGGTGGGGCTGTACTGAGCCCGCCCGCTTGGCTGAACTGCCCGAATGCCCCCCGGCTGACTCATGTATGGTCGAATGTAGATGGAGTTGCCCTGGGGACTGCTGAGCCCAGCCTGTGGACCCCCATGAATGTGCAAAGATGTGGGTGTGTTGCGGCCGCTCTGTATATTGGGAGCTAATGTTACTGTAATGGGATTGAAGCGAGGAGTTCCTTTAACCCCCATGGGGTAGAGTCCCAAGTGCTGGGGTGGCTGTGGTTTTCGGGGTGGTTCCATTACACCAAACACAGTGAGGTTGGAAGGGGCCTGTGGCAAGGCAGACTGAGAATTCTGCTCGAAAGACTGGCTGTCAGGGGCCAGTGCAGCCTGGAAAGGCCCGTCACTCAGGCTGTGGGCCAGTGTCCGGCTACCATTCATCCTCAAGCCATCCGGTACATTCTGACACTGCACACCCAGATTCAGCTGGGTCATGTGATTTTGGAAACGTGTGAAGGAGGACTCTTCAGAAACACTGTCCTGGTTTCCTGGACTCACTTGGGACAGGTAAGCATAACATGCGTCCACGTTATTGTTGTTCTGTTGGCAGAGCAATAACAAATTGCTAGTTAAAGCCAAGCTAAAGAGTTTAAGTAAAAAAATCTAAAATCTAAACATCTAATGTAGTTTCTGCTGTAATCACAGCATGTGTAAGTCGTGGTTCACCCCGAGATTATTCCAAACAAATTAGTAATGGCCTCTGATGGAGGTGTATGAACTATAGCTCCAGTTATTTACTGCACCATTGGTTCCTACAAAGTCTCTCCCAGGCTACTGCACAAGACAAGTTCGAATAAAGGGAAAAACATGGAACCTCACCAGAGACTTTTACATGTCTTCAGCAGATAATAACAAAGAGGACAAGCACACTGTGAGAGCAGGAACTTCAGTAACAGGTGGGAGTGATTGTCAAAAAAGTTTATTTTCTAAGATCATGTGCCAGATATAAAGTTAGGCCTATTGTACCTGTTAAGCATTCAAGAAAAAACACTAACACTGTGCATAGATCTAACTAATAGCTGATGTATTTAAATGTCCATTTTGGTTAAAGTGTGTTAATATAGAGAGACAAGACTGTGAGAAATTATTACCTGCAATGACCATAATTGGTGGCAAATCCCATTTTAGATGGCCTATCCTTACTACAGTGCCCTTTGTTTTTTCTGTTTTTTTATTATTTTGAGTTGTGTATTGATTGATAGAAAAAAAAATACCTGCAGAACACACTTTGAGACCACACCCTCTGGGACTTCTGGAAACTTTTGACGCAGGTCATGTAAAACCTGAATATCAATCTGATGGCTTCCCTGGGCCATTCGTATACAGCCACGCCACGTCAGAAGAGCATATGTTCAGCGAGTAGAGGCTTCATCTCCGATGCATTCTGGAAAATATTTAATAGATTCACATTTAGTCATCCATAATAAGTTATAATTAAACTTCCCAAAATAAGTATTTGACATGTTTAAATAACTCAATTTAAGCATTCACAGTATTGATAAAAAATGTATATACCAATGTTTTTACTTTTCTTCAGACAATATTGCGGTCAGCTGATTTAAACAAATGCAGTCCAACTTCCAGAGCAGCATCAAAGGTGTATGAAGACCCCCTTCATTAGTTGGCATTTCATTATCCCAGTTGCGTCATTGGAGGCATTTTAAATTGAACTTTCCATTCTCTGGTTTTCTGCATTATTGCTCATGTACTCCTTCTTGATTGCCCTTTTTTCTTGTAACCATGTTATCAAAGCTTACCTGAAGTTGTGTTGTGCTTTATTTTGAGTAGGATAGAGCAGCAAAGATTAGGCTTTGTTTTAGCTAATAAAACTAACTTATATTTTCAATATGCCTGCGGATACAGACCTATTGCCATGATCTGTTGTCACTTTTTATAACTACATGTCAGGCTGGAGGTATAAGCATTTAAGTTGAAACCTGGCAGAAACTAAAACCATGCCAGTGCAGTCCTACATAAAGTTTGCTGTATTGGATGCCATCTGTGTCTAGGGTTTTCAACTAGAGGTGAGAGAGATATATATAAAAAATGCATTGTATCACAAAGTATATAGTAATAAAAACAAATTTTAAAATGCTGCAAAAATGAACAGATTAGTAATAAAACATAAAACAAAGTTGCAGTGTTATCGTTAAAAAAAAGGCTAATTGTAAATGTTGGGGATATCTTCATATAGCTGTATTTTTCAGAGAAAATACATTTTGGTTTTACAAAAGTGAAAAGTTAAAGGTTGTATAGAGGATTTTCTAAGGAACGAGAAATCCAGCGACTGTTTGTCCTTTTTCAAATGTTGCGCATGCGTGAAACCCCCCCCCCTCCCCTACAGCTCCCTACGTAGAAACACCTCCTCCCGCCTCCTCCTTACGCCAGAAACAGGTTTGTTTACAGCCGGTGCGCTGCACATGACTTGTAAACAACTAACTACAGTGTTGGTTAGGCAAGGCGGAGAAGTGAGGAGCGGGAGGAGAGGGTGCGCGGACATTTCGTGCACGGACGAGAAGTGAGGAGCAGGGAGAAGAGCGGAGCAGGGAGCAGGGAGAGGAGAGAGGAGAGGGGAGAGGGGAGCGGAGATTCTGTGCCCGGAGAAGTGAGGAGCAGGGGGAAGAGCGGAACGGGCAGCGGGGACAGGAGCAGGAAAGGGGTGCAGAGAAGGGTGCGCGGAGATTCAGTGCGAATGAACTAGCTACAACACGCAGCAGCAAGCGGACTCTTTCTTTGCCTTGAAAATTACGTTTTCAGACATAGGATATCGCTTTCGTGTCCTGAAAAACGTTTGTCTACCTCTTGGAAATAAAGTACGTTTTCATAATAAGCAGAAGTGACCTGTCCAGGAGTAATTTGGCGACCAATGCGTCAGTCTTTAGACCCTGCGTCTGCTTCAGTTGCGCCATCGCTGGAATGAATCTTCAAGAATCACCTTAGTTTGGCTTCGCTGCTTTTCCCCTTGTCTTCTTCTTTCAGCAATCTCAAAAACGGACTTTCTTTTGCGGCTAACTGCTCCTGGATTCTTGTCTGCCATTGCAACAAACTTTGTGCTAACTGCGAGGAAGATATAGGTCAAAAAAAGCCGCTAAGAACTGTTGCGTTGGTGGAGTAAACAGCGTCTGTGCGTCTTGCGTCTGTGGACTGCGTGACAGGCGTACGCAAACCACGTACCGGCGGCGCGCAGGCAAGTCACTTACGCTAGAAACGTAGGGAGATTGATTGACAGCCTGTCAGCTAACAGATAACGAGGCAATGTCGTTATCTATTGGCAAATGTTTAGCTGGCCCCACCACGTCCAGAGTTGATGAATTTTTATTCTCTTTTTTTTGGTCATCATAATTACAAGGCTACTGCACCTCTATAATGCTATCATTGACAATTTGAAACAAAAAAAATCCTCCATACAACCTTTAACTGGTGAACGTAACTATTAATTTACTTACATTTTAGATTGTTAAAAATTGTATTTATTTTACAGTCTATACACATCTTCTGTGCCATTTTACCCACACCAACCACATCATTATTGTCATTAATAAATTGTCAATATCACTCACTCCTATAGCAACCAATATGGCCAATAGATTTATTGACTGTTCTGTAAAAAGGGTCTATGACAGCCATTTTGCTATTTTTTTTTTTTACGAATTATACAAATATCTGAACTGAAACCCACAAATGCTGAACAGAAATTGTTAGAGATTAGTTCAATAAACACGGAATTTTGTGGCTAATGCTCATCCTGCTGTTGACAATTGAAGCCCATGTGATTAAACATCTTACCAAAATGTTTTATGAGGCGAGGCAATTTTTCATATTCAATATTATTTTTTTCAGGCCTTGAAGTAAAAAAAAACTTGGAAAAACATGCATCATATTAATTAATGAACACGTAAACAAGACAGAATAAACTAATAATAGGGCTATTTTTCATAATATGTAGTCCTGTGGCAGATTCGAATGTTGGCGTGTCACCTGTGTCATACATGTTTTAGGCCACCTCCAGAAAGTTACATATTGTACCTTTAAAAAAAACACATTATGCATCAATTGTAGTGGTATTGGGCTTTAACCATTCTTGGCATTTTGTGTCTCTTAGAACTTAGAAAACACAATACTTTTAGTCTGTACTCCCTCATCTAGATTTGATGTTAGCACGCCATCTACTGGAAGAAGTGGAAATCATGAAAGAAAATAAAAAGGTAACTTTAAGCAACGTGATTGGCATGCTAATACAAGCATGCAGTTGTAATGAATGGGATTTGATGACAAAAATGCAATCTGAGTCTATGATTTATAGGCATAAAAACAATTCTGGAGTGGAGACCTCCATATTTTTAACAATGATGTCACAATCCAGGGAAATCTGAAACAGAGTGATTTTAAGGTGCTGAGCAAACAAATCTTGTAAACAGGTTTAATAAAGCAAGCGGGAATTAAGTACAATACACCTCCACATATGCTTTTTTTGATGATGACATTGATGATCAATATTACAACATAGTGTCCTTTGAATTTGTCACTATCAAAGTTTCTTTTGAAGGCTTTAGGTAAAGGTCCAACAATTACAGAGCCCATTATCGAAACCAAGGAGAAAAATATTTACATTTTGACAGTTGCACAACAAGGATATTCTACCAAATAGGTCTGGCCTGGCCATTTCCAAGTAAACTATAGCCTCCTTAGAATTCTGGGCCATCACATGGACACAACCTTTTGAAATGAATGCACAGTAGTGTATAGACTTTCTTTCATAGTTGGGGGAGGGGTGATGTAGCTGGAAAGTGTGCAGTGAGAGGTACAACATGCAGAGCCCTTGCTGTTGCATGCTACTCACTTCACTTAACTTTTTTAGTTTTAAGGCTGTAACTCCAAATGCACTCTGACCATCTTCAGTAATATCCAAAATTGTTATTTAAATCTGATATCTGATAACAGTTACATAGTAACATAAAAACTTTCTAAAAAAAAAAAACCTTAACAGCCTATAGTGCCATCACTACTGTCATATTCAAAAGCATCATGATTTCTACAAGCTGGCTGCCCTGAAATGGAGCAAAGCACCATGGTCTATATGTGGTTTCCTTCTGCTTGCAGCGTCCATATTGTCTAAATGCATTTAACAGTTCATATAGGCAGAGAAGCTACAACTCATACGCAGTTCAAAACGATCCTCCATTTATTCAAATACAGGTGTTTTTTTCTTTGCTTAATAATAGTCATTGAAAAACATGCCTTCTGACTGCAAGTAAGTTGGCCTCTCCACAGATCTGACCTGTAAATTGGCCTGGTGAGACCACATGTTTATCTCCATGATAGATGCCATATTGCAGAAGATTTCAGGCAAAATAGTAACATCTCCCTGCAGACAAGCAGAGATGAATCCACCACCAGAAAAGTTACATAGTACCAAGCTGTCAGTATCCATAATCTGGAACTTCTGACTGGTCAAGCACACTGAATGTTTCTACTTCACTAAAAAGCTGCCACATATCAAAACTTTCTTTAGTTATTTCCTTCCTGTCATCATGCAATCTGAGAACCAAAAGGTTAGTCTTGACTGTCACTAGAATCCTGCAAAAACATTTACAGAAACATTTCTGGCAAAGTGTAAAACATGACTGGATTTAACTCAAATCATATTGTTAGGACATAAACAAATCAGTAGGAGCATAACTTCGGTTCTGACACATAACTACAATTTTAACTTTGGACCTTACATTTCAGAGAGATTCTTTTTTATCAGCTGAATGACCCTGTTTTTACCTGATACAGTCTATGTAGGAGACATAAGTTGATGTAGCCTATACAACATGTTCAAAAGTCCTCACTAACAATCGATTCTGATTATTATAATAGTGTAACAGCATATAAATTGATAAACTTGTTTATCAACTTATAAAACATAATTCGACTAGGATGGACCATCTGTGAATTTATAATTAAAAATAGGCAGAAATGCATAAGTCTCAAATTATTGGGACTAAGCAAGGGCAATTTAGAAAAACAGAGGAAGGATAGCATATACAATAATCTAAGCATATTTAGCTGTTTAAATGTTCACATGTTTTAAAAGTAGGAAAAAATAAAAGAGAACAGCAGCGGTTTCCAGTGCAAATGACACAAATGTTCAACAGACTTCAATGGAAAAAGTAGAAGGCAGACTATTGCTTTGACATGAGATATTCAATCATGAACAGACAGTTAGTGTTAACACAACCCGACAATAAAATACGATATATTTTTACCTACTTTCCACGTTTATAAAACCGAGTGACAATTGTTTGGATAAAACAGCGGATATCAACTTTATTGCGACTGCTAACTCGGCCAAAACAGGAACACTCAAAGTCGGCTAGCTAAGCTAGCCTACCCCGACAAAAACTTTTGGAACTTCTCAAGTTTTGTTTTTTTTCTTTTTTTAAAAGAAGTCTTTAATACGCACTTCATGACCGAAAACAACGCGACACAGCTCAGTTTCACTGTGGTCATATTAACCCGTTATTACGCCTTCTATAGGGTGAAACACACTTACTTCAGTGTCCGCTGCCAGCCACCGCTCCCCGGGCCGCCGTCACTCCCGCTAGAGCTCCCAGCGCTCAGCGCGCAGTCGAGCTCCGGACGAAGAGTCGAGAGTCCTCCCGCTGCTGTAGGGGGGCGAAGATCCGGTCACACCGAGGCCCCGGGCCTAGTGTGTCCTCGGAACAACGTCAGGGAGAGAAGGCTCTCTTTGGCCCGACGCACACGGAACCACAGTGTGGAAAAGCTTTTTGACAGCCCCCCTCCCTTCGCCAGGCTGCACGTCTCTCTTTTTGCTTTCTTTGCTGCAGATACGAATCAAAATACTGCCCGAGAATATGGCGGCCGTACGAGCGTAACACTATCGCGAGAGCAACAAGTTGTTTCCTTTTTTCATTTGGCCAAAGTTGTGCTCATACGTCTATGGCATAGATGGTACATGGTTGTAGTGCGATGAAAGTCTGACGGGAGAAAGAAAAAATCAGTGACGGACATTTCAGAGGTGAAAATGAACGGGTTATGGTTTGTGATGATACCCACCTGCAAAACAAAAGACTCTGACAAAATAGCAAAAAGGTCTTATATTACGTTAATGGGTTTTTATATTTTCTTAGTTTTTTGTTTTGTTTTGTTTTGTTTTTTTGTTTGTGCATCCCAAATTAGGCAACCCTCTGCAGTCTCTCCTATTGGTCATTTCTACCAGACTAACCACGTGCATAGTTCCCCCAAGCCACCAGAGGGCCTAAACAGTGCTTTGTTCCTGTTATATAGGAGTGTTTTTATTTAATTTAATTATTTAGCCTAATTAATTTTGTGACACCAACTTACATCATGATAAAGACCAGTGTGGGGAAGCACATTATTAGGCCTACTTGTTCATTTTTGCCTTACTTTATTTGTAATATTAATCAAATCCTAGTAGTAGTATGTGCTTTTATATTAATTTAAGACATTTAAATGGGGTAACAGTGAAAATTTTAGTTTTGGTTTACATGAAATGCCTAAGTCAATAATTTAATAATCTACATTTTTAAAACGATTCAAATGTCCACTTTAGAGAAGGAAAAATTAGAAACACTGACTATTATGCACAGAAGTTGATATTCCTTTTCAAATACATGTTGGTTCAAAGTCAGATCTTTGGGTAAAGGGGAACACAAAGATAAAAACAATAATGACAATTTGAGCTACTAAAGTGTGGTATAGCTGTGGTGGGGCTTGATTAAAAAAAACTTGAGTCTGCAGGCTGGAGAGCACTTTCAGGCTTTTTAGTGTGACATTAAACCTTGTGAAGAGGCTTTTTGTATCCGCCTGCTTGTTATTTTTACACATCTGTACCCTCCCTCATGAGTTATGAGCTGGATAGGAAGAAAGTGGTTGGTCAGTGAAGATGCCTAACAAGTTCAACTTAAGCAGTGAATAGTAATTTTGTGTTCTTTGGCAGGACATCACACCCTACAAATATAAATTGTGCCTGTGTGATTTATGGTTATCAGAAAGGCCGTTAGCACCTAAAAGTAACTACATCTCTGTCAGTCTGCCTGTTGTTATGTGAGTAGATTAGGACCCAACAAGTGTGCTAAGGAATGAATAAATAATGCTATGTAAAGCTTTGTGCTGTGTAGATCCTTTTCCTTTAAAAAAAAAAAAAAAAAATATATATATATATATATATATATATATTTTTTTTTATTATTTATTTGTTATTTGTGAAATATAATAATTTGATGTGTGTGCCCAAAGAAATCACAGCTAATTAAATTACCAATGTCCTGGGCACTGGGAGGTAACTGAGAAAATTACGTGTGAGCAATTAAGGTTGGTCCCAAGATTAGGCCTGTCACGATAATTACTATAACGACTTGTCATTCAATTCATTCAATATATAAAAACTGGAACAATATATTTTTCAGCTCAGTGTTTGTCATGAGCATAGTTTCTTTGCAATACTGGATAGACTTTTGTTCATTGTAGTTGTAATAAAATAAGATTTGAGCTGTAGAAGGTTGAATAAAAATAATTTTATATATACACATACAAACACATACATATATATATATATACACACAGTTCTGTGAAAAAGTTATAGGCAGGTATGAAAAAATGGAAGTGTTAATCATTTGAACAAATGAATGTGAATGAACAAAAGAGAAATTTAAATCAAATCAATATTTGGTGTGACCATCCTCTTTGCCTTCAAAAGAGCATCAATTCTTCTAGGTATACTGGTCGGTTGTTCCAAACATCTTGAAGAACTAACCACAGATCTTCTGTGGATGTGAGCTAGTCTCTGTGGGGCCATATCATCACTTCCAGAATGTCTTGTTCTTCTTTACCTTCAAGATAGTTCTTAATGACTTTGGTAGTATGTTTGGGGTCATTGTCCTGTTGCAGAATAAATTGGAGTCAATCATACGCCTCCTAAAGGTATTGCATGATGGATAAGTATCTGCCTGTATTTCTTGGCATTGAGTATACCATTAATCCTGACCAAATCTCCAACTCCATTTGCAGAAATTCAGCCCCAAATGTTTAAGGAACCTCCACCATTCTTCACTGTTGCCTGCAGACACTCATGGTACTGCTCTAGAGCCCTTTGATGAACAAACTGCCTTCTTGGCCTTTCCACGTTTCCACATCGGAAGTATGGCTTTCTGGCTGCAACTTTTCCTGGAAGACCACTTCTGGCCAGACTTCTCTGGATAGTAGTTGGGTGTACCTGGGCCCCACTGGCTTCTGCCAGTTCTGAGCTGATGGCACTGCTGGCAGCTTCCGATTCTGAAGGCTAATAAACTTGATGTGCCTTTCATCTGCTGCAATAAGTCTCCTGGGCCAACCACTGTGTCTATGATCCTCAGCAGGGCCTGTTTCTTTGTGCTTCTTCAAAAGAGCTTGAACAGCACATCTTGAAACCCCAGTCTGCTTCGAAATGGTGTATGACCTGTGACATGAGACTGTCTTCCACAACCTCACCTTGGTAGCAGAGTTTTGGCTGTTCTCACCCAGTTTTAAGCTTTTTCTGTTGCAGTTCGTGACTGTGTTCCAACCTACATGTGACATTGATGAACATTAGCACCTGTTTGGTATTACTGGTTGATCATACACCTGACTATAATCCTACAAAATCCCTGACTTTGTTGGTGAGTAAGAGTCACCCACCGCAATCAGTTGAGGGGAAGTGGGAAAGTGTGCCGTAACTCTTTACATACGTGGACTTATCCTTTATTGTACTGATATTATTTTATTTCAACAACAGCAAGACATTAAGCCATGAAAACAATAAAATAATTTGAGCGGCATCAGTGCATTTACAGTTATCACATCTTTATGTCTGCGTCTGTACAGTATATATATATGTCTTCAGAAATGCATGCGGGAGCCAGAATTGGAACAATTAAGATTAAGATGATAAATACCACGTAATGTACTCAATAATCTGCGTCTGTACACAGTACAGTACATGCAATCCGCACTGGCTAGAGTATAAACTCTCTTCACAAATGAATACTTTTGTATGATACTGATGCTGAAGTATGACTTTGAAACAGTAGGTGGAGCCACAGTACCCTGTGGTCTTTGTGGAGCTTTTCCCTGAAAAAGGCTGGTGCTGAGCTCCAGTCAATGGCTCTACTCCATCAGCCATAAGCAGAGCATCACTATTAGATGTTCCTAGTCAGTTCCTGTGACAAATACTCAGATATTTAAAAGCATTTAAATGCTATAAACAAGTAATATATATATACATGATAAAGACAAACGTTGGTTAAAGGAGACATATTATGTAAATTAATTAAATTCATAAGGGTTCTCCATCATATTTACCTTACTACACTTTGTATTTTGATTGATTCCTGCATTTGAGTGCTGAGAAAATGTGTGTTTTCATGCCCCCCATCCCAACCCACAAACCAGTACTTAGTTGCATTTATTCAAAATATATATCATTTTTTCCACATATAAAATCATGTAAATGAAAATACGCTACGTTACACTGAAATGCCACTGTGAAGAGGTAGGGCCTCTTAGCTTCCATCTTTGAAAAGGAAGTTAACAGACCATTTTTCTATTATTAGGTTGTTTTAGATCAATATTGCAGCAAAATATGAAATATTTATGTGTATGTTATAGTTTGTTATTTTGTTAAGTGAAAAAAAACAACATAATATGTCTTCTTTAAGTGTTAAGGTAAGGATTAGGTGTTCTTGAGTATTTCAAAATCTTGACTCCACTCTCTCTTTTGGCTGTTAAAAACCCTTCTTGAAAAGGGGGTAATTGCAGAAGAAGTGATAGTTGGATCTACTATATAACAATATTTACAAAATAAAAACCTCAATAACTAGGTAAATAGATTAAAAATAAAATAAATACTAAGACAAAGGTGCAATGTCAAATAATGTGCATATGAAGACAGCTGTAGTTGGAAGTAGGCTTTCATTCAGTCCCCCAGTTCTGCTGAGTCATCAGTACCGATGGCTCTGGTACTGGGAGCTCTGCTGCGAGGATGTGTACATGCTGCTCTGGGACCCCGAGCTTTGTATAGTGCTTTGGTACCCAAGCCGTGAGCTGGAGTGCTAAGATACAAGTAGAGAAATAATTGGAATGATTAAAGTTAATGGTGTAATACACAATAGTACAGTAGCAGACAATATAGAAATAAAAAAATATATTTTTAATAATGCTTGTTTATTGATGTTAATTTTGTTCTCTATAAAACACATAATTAAATATAGCTGTAGTAGTTAGTAACTTCTGTGAAATCATATTTTCCAGATAGGTAACACAATATAATTCTGTTCTTTCATGTCCTTTTGTTTATCTATTTGGTGATCATTTCTGGTACTTGAGCCACCCTCAGTGACAAATGGGTTGACTTTAAGAAAAAGAGGTTGATTTGTACAGTTGGGCTAAGCATTGAGATAGAGGTGAGGAGATAGAGATGAACAATAAAAAAAAGAGTCGATGTGCGTGGCACTGGGCAGTGCAACAGTAGTCACCTGATAGTCAGATTGCAACACCCCTGTGCCTGAGGAGGCTCCTGTTGGTCCCATGCGTGGCTTCTTGTTCGGCAATCCCTGGTCTTGAGCATGTTGCAAAGAGGTGGTAACTGCAGTCCCTCCGGTGCCGTTGGTCTGGGCGCTCTGGGAAGGGGCCTGCTGGGGGGGCAAAACCTGTGTCTGCGCAGTGGTCTGCTGGTGCTGTGCCTGGAAACAAATAGACAAAACTTTTCAAAAACTTGCCTTGCATATCAGTAAAAATCTGATAGCAAGAATAATCAGATAACACAATAATTGGATCAGATGTGTCAAAAACTTTGTACAGAGATAAAGAAGGTTGATAAAACAAGAAATGACATACATCATTTGAAATAACAAAATGGTATACCTCTCACACATGCTAGATACCTTTTCTGGTTTTTCTTCGGGCTCATCTTCATTTAAAAATTCTCGTTTTGGGTAGGGAATTTGACAGCCTGCGAACACACTGCACACATTGACCTAAGCATGATTTCAATTCTTACTCAACAGTATGTTTGGGAAAAAGACACAGGGGGAGCCTTACTCAGTAGTCGGCAGAGGCTCTTCCAGGAAGTAGGGGTCCTGCAGTGCCTGCTCTGATGTGATTCTCTTGGTGGGGTCCATAGTCAACAGTTTCTGGAGCTAAGATGAAACAGCATGAATGTCACATAAACCGTCTATTTGAGATATATTTTTGATTCCTGAATGGGGTCAGTGGGTAAATGTCTCTGAGAGAGCTGAATTTACTACCTTACTTAGCCAATTATTAAATAATTTTTGCTCAAGTTTTATTTTTTTCCTGCTGGTTTGATGGCTTGAGCACAACAATAACAGTGTTATCCATTCTCCTCTTATCTGCCTCTCTCCTCTCACCTGTCCTCTCCTCTCTCTTTTGCCTTTCTAATAGTATGCTCAAATGTTATGCATAAGACCTCCTTATTCACTAATTAATGTTTACGCATATAAACTACCAATATCAGGGCCCCATATCACAATTTTTGAGCTTACAACTAAAATCAGCATGAAACAATTTTTTTACATTTACAGCATGAAAGATACTGATTCATAAATGTTTTTTAAACAACCAAATCCCTTTGACACACTTATATGCCATGTCCATGATCTGTAAAACAGGAGTTTTATAAAACGAGTTTTTTTTCTTTCTTGTTGCAGTAGCTTCTCTATCTGGGGCACTGAAGAGTCAAGTCAAGACTTGAGAAATATGGGGGAGTGAGGAAAAAGAAAAAATGTAAAGGTTTAGAAGTGAATTGTTATTCACAGGGGGTTACATAATAATTAAAGGGCCTAAAGTACACTATTATCTGATCTATGTTATAATGTTTTTTCATCAAAAACATTCCCTGATTTGTGTTTTGTTTAATTCACAGATGTTTAACACACAAATCCTGCGTATTTAGGCTGAGTTCTTCTCTCAAACAGAAAACACTATTAAAACTTGTGATGTCATGTGTTAATACAGGAAGTGCTCCACTGTGTTTTTAAACTTCATACGCCTTCACTAGAATCATTTGGATAATATCATCCCCGAAATTGAACCCTCTACTAAACAAAAAGTAAAAGGTGGTTGTTGAAAACTACCACATCATAAGGTGGAACAGAGTGTTACGAGTTGTAGACAGACCAGTAATGCAGGATTATTCAGACATTTGTGAATGAAACAAAACACAACTCTAGGTATGTTTTTGATGAGAAAACAACATTCTAACATGACTTAAAGCTCAAAGGAGTCAATTTTGAGTAATACAAAAGATTAAAAAAATGTAATACAGTCATCTTACTTAATGTGTGACAGAGTATGCAGCACTTACCAGCAGGAACACTTTGCTATCCGCTTTAACTTTATGCTTCTCCATGTATTTAATGAGGCTGCTATTGGCATACCTGTAATGGCAGGGGATACATATGAAAACACAAGTGAGAGTAATCATGTCATGCGTACAGATGTATAGTATTAATCTAGCTTTTTTGTGTATATGAGTGAATAGTAGTTTAAAAAGTTACTTTATGGGGACCAAAAGGCAGACAACATGGTTTAAAATTTGGATATGGGTTAAATAGGTTTGGGAATCTATTGATGGAACTTTGTTACAATTTATAGTTACTGACAAACAAAATAATATGACTTCTAGCTCTGTGACACACCTGACAACACATCAGAAAGCTTGTGCTATGCTGTGTATGTGCACTTCAACCTAAAGGTTACTTCAATTCAAAGTGCTGCTGACCACAAGGGCTGTGATTAATTGATCCACAAAGACTATAATGGGCAACTGAATAAAAACTTCGAACTGCTTAAGTTTGGCACAGAAGGTCTGTGGTCTGAGCTGTGTTAGGATACCAGCACTCAACTGAACAGAGCTTGACAAGTGAGTATAAACCCTTCAGAGATTATTTGTGTGCAAGAGAAAAAAAGTGAGGAAGAGAGGAGGAGAAGAAAGGGACTTACGTGGTCCTCCTGAAGTCTTTCTGCAGGGTGGGGTACTCTGGCATTTTCCGAATGTCCTCCCAGTCTTTATCTGACAATAGCATGCAACAATTCAATGACAGAAATTATAATAATAGATACCTATTACTACAATAAGACTTTTTTGCAATAATAAGGCTATACTTAAAATTCCAACATCCCAAGTTATTTGGTGAAGTTCTAGGTGATGGCTGTTCAGCTTATTAACTATTTTGAAGCTTGTCAAATAATAGTACTCCCCATAAAATAAATAAATAAATAATAATAATAATAAAAATAATATAATACATATTTTTCTTAATTAATTTATTATTACTTTTTAGATATGATCTAGTTATTTTGAGATATTACCTTGTTATCTCATGATTTCAAGATAATAAGTAATTATTTAGAGATATTACATTTTACAAGTGTAAACATTTTTTAATTTTTTCCTGATATTGTCTCGTTATTTTCGAGATAATATCTCGAAATAACGAGATACTATCTAAAAAAAATATATAAATAAATAAATAAAGAAAGAAAATAAAAATATATATATATTATTATTATAATTATTATTATTATTTTTTTTTTACACTTGCTGCTCATGGCTTCCGTAAACTAGTGCCGAGTACCTTTACAACACATCATTTCTAAAACAGATGTTTCTAGCACTACAACAGGACGCCTATATACAATTCAGGAGTGTTACACCAAAACATCTGAAAGTTTCCTCAAAGAGTTGAGATATTTACAATAGTTGAGTAATCAAATCAAGAATTTTGTTGAGTTTAAGCTGTGTGTCAAATATTCAGAGTGTTTTCTTAGCTTCTGAAAGTGCCTTCATAGTCCATGAATGCTCTGCATGTATGCAGAGACCACATGTTCAAAAATTCATTTTGCAAAAATAAGGCTGAACACCATCACAAATTTTTGATATGTTAAAAACAGACATCTAATCTTTCTAAAACAGTCCATTTGATGTTGGTGGGTGCTATCATTTCTTTGGTATAATGTGGTAAAAATTTTATAATTTTTTCAGTCAAATCTGAGATGGTCAGGCAGGGGCATTCGGAGATTTGGCGTGGAATGACCCCATATTCTTAAGCATAACCCTATGAAGTCTTGACCTTTACTATAATAACCCAACAACAAAGTTCTAACCATTAAAAAAAAAGATAAAAATCATAAAACATAAAAATGTTTGAACATAGAACTGTATGAACATAAAGCTAACCCTCTAGGGAACCCTGGCAATGCTGGCTCTGACCAAGCTAATATGCTACTAGTGAGACCAATGATTCTGGCTTTTCTAACATGGGCCAAGAAGGTGATGGGCCGGACAAGTGATTTGACATGATCAGGAAAACATGAGTCACTAAAATAATATTAGGCTGGGAGGTCAGTGACAACAATAGAATATTCTTTGAGGGTTTGGGACTGGACAGAGCTGAATGTGTGATAGAGCTTCTTCCCAACCCTGACCCTACTCTCTGCTACTCTGCACTACTCACAATAGAAAGTTCTAGCTGCTGAGAGAAGAGAGGCATCATGTTAAAAAAAAGCACATTTTCAGATTTCTGAGAACCTGACAGTGGAAGGTGCAGAGCAGCAAAAGTTATTTAACCTGGTGAAAAAGATGCTGTTGCAATCCCAAGTAAAACCCACACCCAGCCACTCTCAGGTTTACATGGAGGTGCATTTTGCCGATAAGAGGCAAATAATTTTTCCAGAGAAAATATCTGGAGTGCGGAGGAGGGTGATTGTGTGTGAGTGATAGTCATAGGCAGGTGCGTCTCACTCAGGACAAGTGAAATGAACTCTGGACAGTCGAAACACACAGTCAACTGAGTGTGACTTGGGACAGAGGAGTGTATACTGACCTGCTGGGAAGCCCATGACACTGAAGATGCGGTCCAGCTGGTCATGGTGGAAGGGGTTGCTTGTCTTAATATCCTCCTGGCGACAATGGAAGATAGGTTCTGACGTCAGCAACTCAGCGAAGATACAGCCAATGGCCCAGATATCTAAAAGATGCCAGATGTGAACACTCCCGAGAGGGAAACCCAAACACCATCATGTTTCAGGTGGACCATGTCTTTAACAATACCCTCATTCACAAGTACTTCTAACATACAGAAGTACTTGGGTCAAGTACTTCTATATGTTAAAGTCCCATGTTGTGTTTTAATCTGACTTTTAATAAATCATTAACAATAACAATAAACATGGTAGGTAATATAGCTAGGGTAGCTTTGACTAAGCTTCACTCAAGATTAGAAGAACTAGCAGCATACCAAGTACCATAACTTAGTTAACATAAACAATACAGATTGTAATGTATATATACACAAATTTGGTATGATAAGCTCTCAACAGTTCTGCTTTACTTCTGAAACCTTGTTTGTATAAACAATTGTAGCATAGTTGCTCAAAGGACATACTAGAACAAAGTTGTTATGCTCCATTTCTGAAACAATATATTCTTCTAAAAAAAGTGATAAATGAATAGTGATAAAGATGATGTGGAAAGATGATTTCCAAGAGAAGTGGGAATGTGGGTCACATTCACTGACAGGTTGTACTGTGTCAAAGTCACTCTATACACTCTATACACTACCAGTCAAAAGTTTAGACACACTTTTTCATTCATTTTTTTCTTTATTTCTGTGATTATTCTCTAAGAAGGTATCAACACTATGAAAGAAGACACACATAGCATGCAAAAAATAAATTCAAAATAACTGATGGACTGAAAAATAAAATAAAATAGCCATCCTTTGCTTTTCTTTCTTTCTTTCTTTGTACGTATGATGTTGCCACTTACCTATGGCTTTGGTGTAATGCCGAGCCCCTAGCAGAAGCTCTGGGGCCCTGTACCAAAATGTCACCACCACAGGGTCCAAATCAGCTAGGGGCTTCAGGGGAGCATTAAAGAGCCTGGCAAAACCCATGTCAGCTGTGAACCAAGGACAGAGATCATATGTTAACAAACACTACTATCTCTATGTAGATACACTCCAAGGCTGGAGAGACAGGACAGCAGATAGCCTCTGGATCTATACCCCATTTGGACTAAGATCACAGAGTTGTTAAAAGCAAAAGGTATGTTCAAAGGTCATATGAAGAGGCTGTAGCTTTAAAAGAGAAAATCTGAGCTTTATGTAACAGCTGCAACTCTTTGAATGCTGCAGGGGGCACTGCACTTACCAATCTTAACCCTGCCTCGCTCTGGACCCTCCCCCATCACCAGGATGTTGGCTGGTTTCTGTTAGACACATAAAGTAAACATGATTGATCAGTGGCTCAGGCTGAGGCAAAATCAAATAATCTTGATGAAATAACTTGGATGCAAAGGACACTGACTTTAAGCTTTGGAGTTTCTACATAAAGTTAAAATTAGGAGTGTTCATTGAAGTAGTGTCTTGAAATTATGATTCACTATGTGACGTAAGATTAGGTGAAATCTATAAACAAACAACTAGTATATGAAAAAGGAACTACTACATAAAAAAGCAGATTGCAGTTGGGGCAATTGTTTCTGTCTGTTTATGGGATACTTCGCACAAGCCACAATGCAAAACTTAAAAAATACTACAGAGACATGCATACCACTCTACTGCAGATGAATAGATGTGTAGGCTCAGGAGACTAAGAGACAGAGCAGGCCGACTCCCTGTTTTTGCATACAGAGGCGGAGCGCGGCCCGCGTGGTGCAGCGTAAAGCATGTGGGAGCACATGGGTGTTATGTAAGATTCTGCAGAGACCTCTGCAAACACAAGCTCATTTATAAATATCACAACCCTGCTTCTTGCATTGTTTACTTCACACAGTTTGGTTCATCTGCTTAAGTAAAAGGAAGTAAACTGCTCAACAAATAGGTAGTCATATTTCTTATTTAGTGACTTATGAAACACTGATGATGAAATGTAAAATGCAATCACAAACAATCAGAAATAAAGAATCAGACGACAAGTATATACAGCACAGAGGAGAGTATACCAGATAGAACATTTCCTGACAGCCTAAAACTATATTTCTATCCCCCGAAACACTTTTTCTGCAGCATGAGCTCAAAAAACAATGGTTAACACTTGCCCTGCAGAAGCTTCATTCCACCTGAGGC